>NC_052350.1:45631055-45759073 GCF_009727055.1 Benincasa hispida | reverse complement strand
TAAGTGTTTTCACGTTCACTGGTGGGGGTAGCTTGGAAATTGCGTCGATTTTCGCCTGATCGACTTCCAATCCTGCCTTCGAGATTTTATGACCCAGAAAAATTCCTTCTTCAACTATAAAGTGGCATTTTTTCCAATTCAGAACAAGATTCATTACCACACATCTCTTCAAGACTTTCTCGAGGTTAGCTAAACATGAGTCATAATTGTTGCCGAAAACTAAAAAATCATCCATGAATACTTCGGCTGACTTCTCTAAGTAATCTGAAAAGATCGCCATCATACATCGTTGGAAAGTGTCTGGCGCATTGCAGAGTCCAAATGGCATGCGTCGGAATGCAAACGTATCAAATGCGCACGTGAAGGTTGTCTTGTCTTGATCCTCCGGCGCAATTGCTATTTGGTTGTACCCTGAATAGCCATGAAGAAAACAAAAGAATTCATTCCCAGCAAGTCTGTCTAACATCTGATCAATGAACGGGAGTGAGAAGTGGTCCTTCTTGTGATAATCCATGCAGATTCTCCACCTCGTGGTCGTTCTTGTGGGAATTAGTTCATTCTTTTCATTAGTGACGACTGTCATCCCCTCTTTCTTCGGAACACACTGCACTTGGCTCACCCAGCTGCTATCAGATATTTAGATGAAATCTACGTCCAGCCACTTCACTATTTCCTTCTTCACTACTTCCCTCATAACAAGGTTCAAGCGTCGTTACCTTTCTGTCGATCCTGTCTTTCCTTCTTCCAAACGAATCTTGTGCATGCAGTACGAGGGGCTGATTCCTCGAATGTCTACCAAGATCCATCCTAAAGCCTTTGTGTTATTTCTCAGGATCTACATAAGTGCGTCTTCTTTCTCCTTACTCAGCAAAGTA
This sequence comes from Benincasa hispida, assembly GCF_009727055.1. Lineage (NCBI taxonomy): Eukaryota > Viridiplantae > Streptophyta > Magnoliopsida > Cucurbitales > Cucurbitaceae > Benincasa > Benincasa hispida. Next base: position 45,758,198 of record NC_052350.1, on the reverse strand, counting down.
GAAATGATGACAGGTAACGTGTTGTTATCTCCTAAGTAAGCGTACTTCAGGTGTATAGGAAACGACTTCAACTCTAGCACGGGTGGTTCTTCCAAGGATGGCTTAGTGCGTTGCGAAGTTCGTTCAGATAACTTGAGTGGTTCAAAATTTGATTCAGCTTGAATTGCGGCGCAATCCTCCTCCTATATTGCGTCGATTTCAAATTCTTCTTCCTCCAATTCTTCCAGGGGTTCGTGCCAAGGCTCTTCCCATAATTCATCAATATATTGGCAATTCTCCATATCACTTGGGTATTTCAACGCGTTGAAAACGTTGAACTTTACTTCCTGATCGTCAACTCTGATGGTGAGTTCTTCTTTCGATCAACGCTCGTCCTGTTGCGAGAAATGGACGACCCAAGATGATAGGTACTTCTCTGTCAGTTTCGTAATCCAATATGATAAAGTCCGTCGGGAAGATAAACTTGTCCACTTGTACGAGTACATCCTCTATTTTGGTCTCAAGATGCATTATCGATCTATCGGCCAACTGTAATGTGATCGTGATTGGTCTTGCGTTGCCGATATCCAGCTTTTTAAAGATCGATAAGGGCATTAGATTTATGCTCGCCCCTAAATCGCACAGTGCGTTCCCGACCTTCTTCCCTCTTATTGAGCAGGGCAATGTAAAACTCCCAGGGTCCTTCATTTTGGTGGGGATATTGTTTTGAAACAGTGCACTACATTCATATGTTAATGCAACTGTTTCACCTCTCCGATCTTTCTTTTATTAGCAAGAATATCCTTGAGAAATTTTACATAGCTCGACATGTGTTCCAGAGCTTCTATTAGGGGAATATTGATGTGTAATTGTCTGGGAACATCCAGGAACCTCTGGAATTGCTTGCTATCATCTTTCTTCTTCAGCCTGGATGGGAAAGGTGGAGGATCCCGCCTTACTTCTTGTTTAGTTGGCTGTTTGTTGAGGTTCTATTCATGCCGTGTTTCGTTAGCTGAATGTTGCGTTGATTTAGAATTCAAGTCTTGAGGAGTTTCATCTTTTGTAGGTGTACTTACTCCTGAACTGATAATTTTTCCACTACAATTGATTTATCATCACCGACAGTTAGATCTACTGGCCTTGTTGTTTGATCTGGTACTGGTAGCGCAGGGGCTGTTGTTTTACCACTTCTCAATGTCACAACATGACATTGCTCTTTACCTCGTGGCCCCGATGCTCCTGAACTGCTAAGCAGCGTACCAAGCACTTTATTTTTCAACTCAATTGTAAGTTGTTCAATATGCTCTTTCAAACCTCTAAGGGAGTCAGCTTGCAATTGTCTAATTGCCTCGCTCTTTTCAATATAATGCTTCAGTGAAGTCTCTAGAGACGAGGTACTGCAAGAGGTATCATATAAGAACGGTTGGTCATAGGGTGGTATACTTTGAGAGTTACCTGGATTACAATCTGGATTAATGAAGACCGGAGGGTTGCCTCGATCCCCTTGATAACTGTTTTGATGGAAACTATGGCTCCCCTGGTTGTGATTCCCATCCCAACTTAAAGTTGGGTGATCCCACCAACCAGGGTTGTAGATGTTCCCAAATGACTCATTATAGACAGAATATACGGCCTGTTGATTCCACGAGCAGACTTCTGCTGGATGTCCCTCCCCACATTGAATGCAGTTCATTGCGGTCACGTGCGTCAACGCATTAACTTTCGTTAAACCTTGAGAGAGATTTCTCTGTTGATTAGCCATCGTCTGAAGAAGCGAGGTCATTGTGGTCATTTGATCTACCAGTGTGCTCATTGCATCAGTTGACACATCGGCACTTTCTACTCTTTTGTGCTCCAGACCACTTTCCTCAAACTCGGTATCAATCCACTCATCAGAATGTCACGAAATGTGATCTAATATGCTCTTAGCTTCCATATATGATTTTTCCATTAATCCTCCTGCTGCGGAGGCATCGGTAACTACTTGCGTAGAATGATCTAAGCCATTGTAAAACGTCTCCATCAGAATGCTATCGGGAATCTCGATATGCGGACAACCCTTCACTAATTGTTTGAAACGCACCCAGGCGATGCTCAAAGTTTCATAACCCTTTTGCTCAAAATTCAACACCTCCCTCCGTCTCCTTGTGTTGACGGCCGGAGGGAAGAATCTGTTCATGAACCTGTCAACCAACTGTTTCTATGCGTTAATCTCATCCTGCTCTAACGACTGAGCCCCACCTCTTTGTTTCATCCCGCAGTGTATACGGGAAAAGATATAACCTAAGTTCTTCTTAAGTCACACCAGGCATGGGGAATGCGTTGCACATGTCTACAAAATTCGTCAAATGCGCATGTGGGTCTTCTCTTTGTAATCCTCTGAATTGACCCACATTCTGAATCATCTGCAACATAATTGGTCTTATTTCAAAGCTTACATTCTCCTTAACCGTTGGCCTTGAGATTCCTAGTGAGAAGTTATAGAAATCTGACACTGCATAGTCTCTCATTGGGACATTGCGATCAGAAACAAGAAATATGGAATCTTGCACTGGCCAATTTTCCCTTTGATTCCCTGCTGGTGCCTCATTATTATTAGCCATGCTTTTTCACCAATTAACTCGGCCCTGATGTGCTTCTGCGCAAATAATACACCTGATCTCTGGGTCCACTTAGAATATATGAATCACTTCAGAGCTCATAAGTCATCAGACTACTCTTCACGATAAACAACCAGTACAAAGAGATCTATCCTGCAAAATACCACAAACATTCTCAAACAATAACCGTTAACCAATCCCCGGCAACGGCGCCATCAACTTGAACGCATAAAATTTAATCTATAAACTTGTTGATATAAAAGTTGATGCTTCTATTTCAAGCATGTGGACAAATATGAATATGAATGAATAAAATTTATCTTTTTATGTCATATAATGCATGGATGATTGCGATGATTTGCGATACTACTTTTTGGATGTATGCGTTATTAATGATATGCTTATAGTATGCTATGTGTTGTCACAAGTTTCTTTGCGTTGAAACCTGAAACCAAGTATAATTTCACTGCAAGTTTCTCGGAGTGATCCAAGGTTGAACACCGGGATTGTTTTAGTTTGATTGTGTTACGTTTGTGATATATGCGACTGGGGGTTTTTCAATTTAATAAAAGTGTGTTTTATACATGCGATAAAGTAAATTGTGCAGTAAAGTAAAGATAAACGATAAAAATGTGATAATAAAGTCAATTGCGATAAAAGTAAAGTGCGATAAAATAAACCTAAGCTATGATGATACAAGATACCGAGGTTGAGACTGACTGTGAAGATTATACAAAGATCGTGTTATGTGGTGGCAAGGCTTATGTGTGAAACAGAAAGAGAAAGGATAATTAATATAAATAGCCAAGTTTCTTAATTGTGTTAAAGATATAAGTACGGTTCCACATTCCCTTGGCATACACCTCTCGGTGATCGGCTGCGTTTCCCATATCTCTTTGGTGAAACAGGGATGAACCTAGTGAACACAAGGTTGCTTCCATCTCTGGAAGTACTTCTTGCTTTAGTTAACGCATTCTTCTAACATTCTCTCGACATATCAGAATGACATCTTCACTTTTGCTCTCGCAGGTGAAGATGCCGTCTAGTATGCTTTAGCTAAACATCTTTATTTCTTTAGCACAGATTAAGTTACTTGTTTAATTCATATTAATCACCACGGGATTAAGAAAACATCATGGAGAAAGCAATTAATGGAGGAATGGAAATAGATAGAAATGTGGAAATTAAAGTGATCATGACACTTAATTATAAAATCAAGCGTCTAATACATGGTTGTGAATGATTTAGACTAAGAAGATGAAATACAATTGATGAATAAGAGTTAGAAATAGATCCAGAAGAGTGCCAATGTCTTGACACTGATCTGGATGGAGATATTGCTTGCCGGCGTAGATGGAGAGAATGGAAGGATGAGCTTCCCTCTCAAGCTTGCTCAACCGGTAGAGTTGATCTAGGTACAGAGCTTTACGGTGAGGATTTGGAATGATTCGCCTTGAGACTCACCCTCGGCCTTGTCTCTTTTCTTCCCGGATCTTCTCCGATCAGCATTGTGTTGATTGTCTATTCATTCCTGAATGATGAGCGCAATGTGACGTAGATGTGTTAATCTTTCTCTCTTGAGCCATGAACGCATACGGTGACTGGATTTCCTGCAAAACAAATTTGAAATTTTCTTTTCTACCATCGCAATAGTGTTAGTGGGTGTATTGACGACAATTTATAATTATTGTATTTCTTAACCGCAATATCTAAATAAAGCAATATAAATAACTTGAATTTCTACAAGTTATCAGTTATCATATTTATATTTATATTAATTATTAATCTAATAATAAGGGAGAGAGTTATAACTCCCTTCCTTTTCTTTTCTCTCCACCTACGTAAGTGGTATGTGGTTATTTTTGGCAAGTAGAAAAGAAAAAGTTTCTTTTTCTTCTTGGATAGGCCAGTTGATCGATTGAGAAAGTGAAAAAACAACAGAAGAGGTCTGTGTGTTTGTTTTGAGTTTTTGAGAACATTCACAATTCTTCCTCTTTAACATTAAGTTTTCCCTCAAAACCAAAATAGTTAGAGCCCACCACTCATGGGTTCTCACCTTGAGAATACTGAGGAAACCTTCATGGTGTATTCTTTCTTGTTTGAAGTTTTGACTTGAAGAAAGTCTTTAAGGAGTTCGTGAACTATTTGAGAGAAAACGTGAAGAAAGGACTTCAAAGGTGAGGAATCTGAAACCTTTTTCATTAGCATGTTGTAATTTATAACTAAATGCATATCTTGTTTCTTGTTTACCATGAAATTTATATTCAATGAAAAATGGAATTTGGTCGATCTACTTCTGCTCAAGGTTCTCTTCCCCATAGAGTTTCTTCAAGTAAAGGGAAGGCGGTTGATAATATAGACAGATGTGAGTGCAGCTTCTCCCCAAAACTTTTCAGGACAAGATGCGGAGAGAAGTTGTGCACAGGTAGAGTCGAGAATATGGTGATGCTTTCTTTCAACCTGACCATTTTGTTGAGAGGTATAAGGATATCAGCATTGGACAAGAGTGCCTTATTGAGTTAGGAAGGAAAGTAAGTGGGAGTCCTTATACTCCATGGCATTGTCAGTCCGAAGAATTTTGATGGTTTGAGAAAACTGAGTTTGAATCATTTTAGCAGATTCAATGTAAATTTAGGGTAAAGATGAACAATTCTTAAGAAAATATATCAAAGTAAAATGGGAGTAGTCATAAATGAATAAAACAAAATACTTACAAAACAGGAAATGACAAAGCAGGTTGTTTCGCCGGTTTGCAATGTAAACAATCAAATGAACAGAATTTAGAGGCATTACTTAAGGTACCAACAGAAATTAGGCTACAAAGTGTATCAATTGATGCATGGCCAAGACGAAGGTGCCACTGATACATATCGGTATCTGTGATAGCTATAGTCACATATGGCAGAACAGAAGGCTGAAGGGATGTGAGCTCAAATAATCTTCCCACTGTTGGGATTGGTGTCCTAATTCTCCCGGAGTCTCGGGTTTTTGTAAAGATACACATTGTTTAATGAATAAAATAAATGTTATTTAATTTTGGCATTTACTCATATCCAATAAACAAAGTTCTTTGGTTATCTTATGTGAACTTAAGCATGTATATGTGATATACAAGTGGATCATTCCTTAAGTGATAACCTAAAGAGGTCTGTCGTATAAGGATTAAGGTGGGATACCTAATCTTGGTGACACTACAGATATGACCCACTTTGTAGAAGTTTGCAAGTGTTGTAAACTACTATAGATGGTTGATCCTAGCCATTCATGTAGAGACGTGCAAGCAGGGGTGTCCTATACAAAGAGTTTGTATAAGACCTGGACCACGAGATGACCAGACTCTGTATATAACGTCGTTGAAACTAGAGACTTGCATATCACCTAAACAACCCTGAATGTTTTAGAAACTTCTGCCTTTAAGGGCGGTATTTTGATTAATATGGGTGAGAGTGGCCAGATTGCCAACTCAACATGCCTACCTTTTTGGGGAGTTGTCTAATCTAGGAGCTGGAAACTCAATCCACAAGATGGAATTCACTCATTTCCCAAAGCAGGGATAAATAGAGAGACTGTTCCCTTAAGAGCTGATTCTGGGGCTTGAACATAGTGGCCACAACTTCTCTTTGGAAGAGAAGACTCAGTCATAGTATTACTATGACTTATGTTCATTAGAGGGATCAGTGGTACTTAAGAAGACAGATGTAACTACAGGAGCATAACGGTTATTGGCCCAGCTGTACTTATGAACGATCTGTGAAGGGTTGTCGCACTGCTGATTGGTTAAGATGAACACATAATATATCTGTGGTAAAAAGAGTTCAACTGTCGGTCTTTAGTGAGGTGCCTGGCAGTTAACGAATGGTGGATCCCGTGACTAAAGAGTTTAGTCAGTTATTCACGTATTGTTAGAGCTTTGAGCTACAGGTCTATAAGGTCCCCTTGGTAGCTCAATGGATTCAGTCGAGGATCAGTTCTTAGTGTTGATTTGAACTGTTCAAATTGACAAGAGGTATTTTGATTATATATGATATAATCGGTTTGATGTATGAGATACATTTAGTGAAGGATTGATGTAAATGAGATTTACATTAAGTACCATGGAATAGAAAAAGAACTATGGTTTATGTTTCATAAGATGAAATATTAAAACTATAGGTTATAAATATAGTATGATAAGTTGGTTATCATTTATATTTATAATAATATTAATTATTGGATAATTATTTTTTTTCTTTAATAATCAATTGAGTGGGTGGTTATTAGATTTTCATGGTAACCATGAGATAAAAGAAAAATGATTTTCCTAATTTTAGTAACTGTTGAAAAGATTGCATAAATTTTTTTTTGAGATTTCTCTCGGCTAAAAGGATCACATGGAGTTGTCAAGTAAATATAGGTTTACTAAACGACAGCTTGGGCGAGCTAAATGATCGTGAAGTGCCGAGCTAAACGATCGTACGGTATTTACTAAACGATCGCATAGCTTTTTCTTGACGATCGCTTGCCCAAAGTAAACGATCGTGTAGTGTCTGTAGATGACAGACCGAGCTAAACGATGAGCTAAACAATCGTATAGCTTTTGCTAGACGATCACATAGCTTTAGCTAAACGATTGAGCACCGATCTATACGATAAGTCTCCACCATCTCCCACTTGCCCAGTCATGTACACGATCAGTGTTTCGTCCTTTGTCTGCCTCATTCCAAGTCCGAACCGTCGAGGTGTTGTGGAGTCCGTTCGTGCTATTGTCGAGGAGTTCGTGGCTGAGGCGATCGTTGAGGACGAGCGCGAAGTGTTCGTGCTGTGTCTCTTATACACATCTAGATGTGTATAAGAGACAGGTGTTGCGGTCGTGTAGATCGAGCGTTCAAGGTTGTTGTTGTTCGAGCGGTCGTGCGCAAAGAAGCATGGAGACGCATCTTTAAATGTTCGTAGAGCTTTCTCTTTGTTCATTTAAGTTATTCATGCTGTAATTTCTGTAGTAATTGTATAACCACATGTTCTAGACGACTGTAATATATGTTGTTCATTCATGATTATGATTTGGAATATTCTTATTTTCACTACTCTGGAAATCTCGAGTTCTATTTCCTTCACCCACCTTGCAACCCTCGCCCGTCTGCAAATCCTGAACCTGACAACCATGAGAGGAAAAGAGAACAGTTAGTCCCAGGTCACACAGTTGTCCAATAGAGACAAGATTGAAAGTCAAGTGCAGGACATGATAAGTAGTGGATAGGCTAATACTCGGTGTACTGATAGTCCCAACATGTGAAATAGGCATATGGTTACCATCAGCAGAATATATTGGAGGCAGGGATTACATAGGGGTGGAGGAAGACAATAAGGCCACATTTTAGGTCATGTGATTGCAATAGGTGTCTAGCGCTGTTTAATAAGGGAGGGAGATTGTTGGGGTTGATGCCCTAAATCTCGTAGGGTCCTGTAGTTTGTAAATACGTGTATGAACAAACATTTTTGATGTAATAATATGAGATATTTTTTAAGAAACTCTTAACAAAGAGCATCCATGAGTGCGTTCGGACCTTTCCGATTTCATTATGACCGAAATACCATACACACATTCTAATCAACATTTATGTAAATTACATTAATTAATGGCATGCTTTGATAAATAAAATACAAGGGATTAAGTTCACATACCGGTTGAAGACTCTCTTCAATTTCAAACTCAACGCAGCGGAAAAACCTCTACGTTCTCTATCTCCCAGCAAAACAGTCGGCTACGACAACACGATCGTCTACACGAACGCCAGCAACACGAACAAGCACAAGCAAGCAGGAGCGGGGACGACACCACCATTTAGATACCTTGATATTCTCAGAGTGAGAATCCAAAGCGTGGTCTTTGTTGAATTTGGTAGAGGTCGGAGGAACGGGCTGATCATGTAGAAGATAAGCAAGTGGGAGAGAAAGCTATCATATAGCTGAGATGTTTATCGTTTAGACAAAGCTACACTATCGTGTAGGTTTTACTAAGCGATCGTCTAGTAATAGGTAAATGATCCTTTAACCATGAGATCCCCATTCGTTAACTGCCACACATTCTACTAAAGACCAACAGTTGAACTCTTCCTACCACAGATATATTTCTGTGTCCATCGGATATAACCAATCATGAGTACAATGACCTTCACAGATGCTCGTAAGTACAACTGAACCAATTTACCATTTTGCCCCTGTAGTTACATCTCACTCCTTAAGTACCACCGATTCCTCTAATGAACAATACAACATAGTCCAACTATGTGTGAACACCTCTTGGGCCAAGAGAAGGTGTGTGGCACCACATCGTTCAAGCCCTGTAATCAGCCCTTAAGGGAGCTATCTATCTACTTGCCGCAGCTTCGGGGAAGGAGTGAATTCCATCTTGTGTAGCTGAGTTTCCAGCTCCCAAATCAAACGAATCCCCAAAATGGTAGGTTTGAATTGGCGACCTGGCCACTCGCACCCATACAAATCAAAGGACCGCCCTCAATGGTAAAAGTTCCCAACTCATTCAGGATTGAGGTCATGTTATCTATAGTCATCCTAGTGAAGTGAAGTCTCTATCATGAATGGTGTTATATAACGAGACGTTAACACTTCGTGGTCAGGTCTTATACCAACTCTTTGTATAGGATGCTCCCGCTCGCATGTCCTCTACACGAATGATTAGGATTAGACCATATATGACAAGTCACAATATTTGTGACCATTCCTCAAAGCGGGCCGCGTCTATAGCATTACCAGGGTAAGGTTTCCTTCCTATATCCATATACTACAGACCATTTTGGTTATCACTTAAGACATGATCCACTTGTTTGTCACCATATACATACTTAAGTTACATACAGATAACCAGGGATTTTATGTTTATTGGTTTGTGGTAAAGCAAATAAAACATAAAACTGAGCAAAATCAAGATACTAAGTAAAATATCATATATTATACAACACAAGTGTTAGTACAAACTGTTTACAAACTACAGAACACGAGATTTTAGGGCATCAACCCCAACAATTTTATTCACTATTGTCTATGAAATATGAGATATTTTAGTTGCATTAACCACAAACCAATAAACTGTAATCCCTGGTTATCGTTGTAACTTAAGCATGTATGTGGAGACATATAAGTGGATCGTGCCTTAAGTGATAACCTAAATGGTTTGTAGCATATAGATAAAGGATTGAAACCTTATCCTGGTGACACTACGGATACGACCTGCTTTGTTGATGTTATAAGTGTTGTAAAATGCTACAAATGATCTAATCCTGGTCATTCATATGGACACATGCTAGCGAGGGTATCTTATACAAAGGAGTTTGTATAAGACCGGACCACGAAATGTTTAGTCTCGTTATATAACATCGTTCATGACAGAGACTTTCATTTCACTAGGATGACCATAGGTAACATGACCTTAATCCTGAGTGAGTTAGGAACTCCTGCCTATGAGGGCGGTCCTTTGATTTGCATGGCTGCGAGTGGCCAGATCGCTGACTCAAACCTACCACTTTAGGGATTCGTCTGATTGGGGAGTTGGGAACTCAACTACACAAGACGAAATTCACTCCTTCCCTGAAGCAATGGTAAGTAGATAAATTACTCCCTTAAGGGATGATTTCGGGGTTTGAACAATGTGGCACCACACCTTCTCATGACCCGAGAAGTGTTCACTCATAGTGGGACTATGATGTATTGTTCATTAGAAGAATCAATGGTACTTACGGAGTCAGATGTAACTAAGGGGAAAAACGGTAAATTGGTCCAACTGTGAAGGAAATCAAACATGAGGATTTCCATAGCAGTAGAAGGATCGTTCCAAATTCCATTCGAGTTGAACATAAACAATTACAGTACAAGAATGGAAACTAACAGGTCATACATAACACAAAATTACAGCATGCTTACAAAAAATATCAAGGGATAGAGTATGCATACCTTTGAAGAAACATTCTTCAAACTCCCCAGATCAATCTACAAGCGTCCACATCAACACAGCCCTCGAACGCAACGACCGGTGCAACACGATCACTAGCACGAACACAATGATCATGAACCCAATGAACATCCTTCGGCTCCTCGAAACCAATCGAGTTGAGTAAGGACACCACCACAATGGTTACCTAAGTATTCTCAATGTGAGAATCTAGAAGTTATGGGTCTGTATGAACTTGGCTTGAGAAAGAGACTGGAGGACAATAATCGTGTAGACGATCAAGCAAGTGGGAGATAGGAATTTGTTTATCGTATAGACGATATGCTCGATCGTGTAGTAAATGGCAGTCTATCGTATAGACAAAGCCACACAATCGTTTAACTACGATCAACTAATGAACTATCGTATAGTCAATGTGCACGATCGTTTAGTCTCTCTATAGCCATTGTTTAGTGAAACAATTTCACTTAATAGCTTCTCCGTGAGTTCTTTCCGAATCAAGTAACTTCGAATTTAAGGAAAAATATTTTTCCTTTTGTCTCACGGTTATTATAAAACCACCAATAACCTCCCAATCAATTGGTTATTAGAGAAAAAGAGATAATTATAAAATAATTAATATTATTATAAATAAATATGATAACCAACTTACCATATTATATTTATAACATATAGTTTTAATATTTTATCTCATGAAACATACAAACCATAGTTCTTTTTCTATTTTATAGTATTTCATGTAAATCATATTTACATTAATCCTCCACTTGATGTATCTCATACACCACACCAATTATATCATATATAATTGAATTTTCTCTTGTTAATTTGAACACTTCAAACTAACCCTAAGAACTGATTCTTAACTTGAATCCATTGAGCTACCAAGGGGACCTTATACACCTGTAACTTGAAGCTCCAACAGTACGTGAATAACTGACTAAACTCTTTAGTCACAAGATCCACCATCCGTTAACTGTCAAGCACTCCACTAAAGACCGACAGCTGAACTTTTCTTACCACAGATATATTACATGTTCATCTTAATCAATCAATAGTGCGACAATCCTTCACAGATTGCTCGTAAGTACAGCTCGTCCAATAACCATTATGCCCCTGTAGTTACATCTAACTTCTTAAATACCATCGATCCCTCTAATGAACATAAGTCATAGTCCTACTATGACTGAGTCCTCTCTTCTAAAGAAAGATTGTGGCCATTATGTTCAAGACTCGGGGAAGGAGTGAATTCCATCTTGCGTAACTGAATTCCCAGCTCCCCAATCAGACAAATCACCAAAAAGGTAGGCTTGTTGAGTTGGCAATCTAGCCACTCTCACCTATACTAATCAAAGGACCGCCCTCAAATGTAGGAGTCTCCAATACACTCAAGATTAAAGTCATGTCACCTATGGTCGTTTAGGTAAGATGTAAGTCTCAATTATCAACAAGATTATATAAAGAGACGAATCATCTCGTGGTCTGATCTTATATAAACTCTTTGTATAGGACACCCTCGCTAGCATGTCTCCACATGAATGGTCAGGATCAGACCATCTGTAGTAGTTCACAACACTTGTAAACCTCTACAAAGCGGACCGTATTCGTAATGTCACAAGGATAAGGTATCCCTCATTTATCCTTATACTACAAACGTTTTAGGTTATCACTTAAGGCATGATCCACTTGTATATCTTATATACATGCTTAAGTTTACATACAATAACCATGTATCTCTATTTATTGAATATGAGGTAAATAAAATAAATTCATAACAATGTGTATAATGTTTACAAACTACGAGACTCTGGAAGAATTAGGACACTAATCCCAACAAAATGATCGTGAATATGTAGTTGATTCCAACTAGCAAACTAGATGATGAAAACCTGTCTGGGAATGTTGCCTACAAACCAAAGGAACTAGACCAAGGAACCACATGATGCCTAGGATGTAAGGACTCTTATGCACTAGCGGCAGAAAACACTCATGAACGATAAGGAAGCCAGGTCACATGATCCTCTAGTTGTGACGATTTTGGGAGCTAATTAAGTCGGATTGCTGCGAAATTTTCATCATAGTCAGCCTCATTTCTACTTCTTTAATTGTATTGTCGATATGCCTATGCGAGCCTAGGTAAATTTTCTTGGGATTAGCTGTATGTCTTAATTCTGGAAGGATAGCTAGTTGATTTTACTTAATTGTTGTGAACCCTTTAGGTGGATTTGATTGAATCTTAATGAAATTTTTATAAATTGATTTGACAAATTAGTTATTGAAATTCTTGTTTGCAAAATCGTCATAGCCTATGCATATATTGGTTGATTTAGTTACACATATTAGGATCACATGTCTAGGGTCTAGACTTTTTCTGAGCAAACTCGTGTATGGCCCAATATAATCTTTCCTAATTAATCATGCTATAAGGTATGACTTTTTCGGCTTATAACATGTCTCAATAATTGAATCCCTTCGTAATGCAATTCAATTTTAACTTGTATGTCACTAAAAAAGAAAAGTTATAAATTGAATTAGTGCTAGTTTGATTTATCATCAAAATTGGCTAATTGGGATATTAAATTTTCTAATAGGTTATGGGATTCACAGAATTAGTTCAATTAACTAGTACCTGATGATAGAAATATAAAACATATATACCAATCCCGTGGTTTGTCCATCGAATTAACTCATTCCTCTTTCTGTGCTGATTCTTATTTCTTTGATTGCTTGTTAATTGTTTTTACAAAACCAACCAACCCCTCATTACTTAGAATTCTTGAATTATCCTAGCTAATCATTAGTCTCTCTGTGGATTCGACCCCGATCTTATCGCTTTACTGTGTTTGTGGTATAAGTCTTAGATCGGTGATTCTCTCTCTATTTCCTTGCTCGGGCCGGCAGGCGTGTGAGACGACGCCTTCTCAGGTTCCAAAAAACTGGTTGTCGGAGTCCGTGGTCGATGCTGCTACTTGCGGATTTTTTGCGTAGTCGTTAACAGACAAGACAAAAGGCAAATATGGTGGTCGTCGGCTCAAAGGGAAGAGGTAAAAGATGATGGAGGCTAGGGCATCAAGATAATTGATTAAAAGACCCATCTTTCAAGCTCAAAATGCCACTTTTTAAAATCAACTTTTTTTAGGAAAATTGCATTGGGTGGCAATTTAGAAATATAATATCATAGGCATGTCACCTACTTTTTGTATTTTGTACATATGAAAATTTTTTTAAATCCTATTTTTCTTTTCTTATTATTCTCAAATTGCCCATAATGGAACTATATATTCTTTTCCCTTCTTTTCTACTCCAGCTACCACCCCAGTCTTTTTCTTCTTGTGTTTCTTCTCATTGGTGAGCATCCTCCAACGATGATAACAAGACACAAATACCTAATGTGTGGTGGAGCAATGGGCGACGACAAATGATAGAGAGAGAAAAATGAAAAAAGAGAGATTGACGATTAAACATGTGTTGAAAGAGGTAGAGTAATTGCCGGTAGCAAGTAAAGCGGTGGCTAACAAAGGTAAGCAGCCGGCAGAGTTGGTTTGTGAATGTAGGGGGGGGGAGGGAGGTGTCGTGCAAAGATATTTTATTTCAAGTGTATCATTATAAGTATGTTAATAGTATAAATTAGTGTATATCAAGTATATCAATAGGATATCAAGTGCATCATTATCAAGTTTATTAATAGTATGTCAATTAAATGTATCAACAGTATAAATGATTGCATCATTATCAAGTGTATAAATAGTATATCAGTCAAGTGCATCAACAGTATAACAAGTGCATCATTATCAAGTCTATAAATAGTATACATGAGATATAAAACATGAGTGTATCAGATACCAATTTGTAAATACTTGAAGTAAGACTTGTGTGTATCAATAGGATATCTAACAATAATCAACATTCCATGTGTATCAACAAAATATCTAACAACAACCAACATTTAATTAGTAACTTATTTTAAAGTAAAAGATGTGTGTTTCATTTTATAAGCATGAGATTCCAAGTGTATCAATAGTATATTAGACACCGATCAGTAAATAATTTATTAATTGATATAATTAAAATGAAGTATATCATAAATATATCATCTATATATGATCAACATAAGGTATATCACTTAACAAACGTACTTAAGATTGAGTATATCAATAGCAGAGGGTATTTTAGACTTTTACATCTTTAACACTTGGGTTGGGCTGGCGTTTTCCTAAATCTGCAATAGTAAAAAATAAAAAAAATAAAAAAAAGCAAAGGCACACTAGCAAAATTCATATCTTATTTTGCTATGTATGCAACTATCCCTTTTTTCATCTCCGGCGTAATCATCCACAAGCAAATTTACAAATTTACCCACCTTTGTTTTCTCTCTTCCTCCATCTTTCACGTTTTCTTTCTTTTTCTTTTTCTTTTTCCTGTTCTTCTTCTTCTCTCTGACTTTTGCTTTTCTTCTCCGACCCCAATTAGATTTGGCATATGCGACCCCTCTAGCGAGTTTATGCAACTAGGCTTCCTCCATCAGATCCAATAGATCTTCTTCTTCTCTCCCTCATTTCCGTTAGTGTTGCAAAATGAAATTGAGTGCTAAAGAGTGAGATTGAACGAAAAAGGGGAGAGGAGAGCGATATCGAGCGAGAGAGAGGAAAGCGATTGTGAGAAAAATGGAGATATGAGAGCTATATGTGAGAGAGGAATGGGAGTGAGAGGCCAATATTTGCGTGCGAGAGGATTTTGTTTTACTAATTTTACCTGACTATAACGTCAGGGAAACCTCATATTCAAAAAGCGGGTGGAATCTCATTCTTTCCTCATCCATACAAAACCCCTGGGGCATCCCTACTTTCTTTTTCTCTTTTATCCTTTATCTTTTCTTGCTTGAGGTTTCTCTAAACCTTTTTCCCCCAAGACTCAACAAATTCTCTAATTCAAAAATCAAGATTCCAAATTCTCTGAAATTGCAACCTCATAAACCTCACTAATCCAACCCAGATAAATTAATCATATTTGAATCTAAATGGGTATTTAAAATGGGACATCGAAAGAAAATAAAATGAAATAATTTCGAGAAAACTAAATAAACGGACCAGAAACTTGGATAATGCCATTGAATCTCAATCAATGCAAGATTTTGGTTTAAAAAATTTGTACATTGTTTTGTTATATCATATAACTTGGAGGTGACCAAATCAAATCGAAAAATCGATACATCGACTCTAAAGGCTCTTTGGATGGCGCACCAATATCATTAAAATTGTTCTAACTTGGCTCATTAGATATGTAATAATAAAAGAAAATTAACAGTTTACGGAAAAGAATGCATAAATTGGCATGGAACAATCCATTATTAAATATAAAATAAATCTTGAGGCCCTGTTTGATAACCATTTTGTTTTTGAAAATTAAGCTTATGATACTACTTTTATCTTAAAATTTCTTCATTTGTTATCTACTTTTCACTAATGGTTTAAAAAACCAAGTCAAATTTTGAGAATTAAAAAAAAAATAGTTTTAAAAAAATTGTCTTTATTTTTAGAATTTAGCTAAGAATTCAACTATTGTACTTAAAAAGATGAATTTCTAAAAATAAAAAAAAAAACCCAAAACAAAAAAAAAAAACAAACGGGATCTAAATAATTCATTTTTCTCTCTCTTTAGTATGTTGGTCATTGTATATTTAAAAGTTTTAAATTCAAAATCTAAATATAACAAAACATATATGTGTTGTATTTCAACCAACATTCAGTCTAAACTAACTCCAATCAATACTTTCCATTATTTCAAATTACTTAACAAAGAAGGAAACAAACCATTGAGGAAAAAAAAGAAAAATAAAAGTTAAAATCATATTTTGATCATTTATTCATTTTTTTATAGTTCATACAAAGTTTCAATGGTATATATTTATGGGAAATTGCATTGTATAGTAAAAACATTTTAAGAAATCAAAACCATGATTTCACCTTTTTTTTTTGTAATTACATGTGTGAAAATCACATAGCAATCACATACAAATCAGATAGTCATCACATAACAATCATATAGCAATCAAATTTTCAGACAAAAGCTTTTTGTCATGTTTGCAAAAAAAAAAAAAAAAAAACTTAGGGACACGCACCCAATTCTCAATTTATTTTTTTATTAAAATTGCAATTGTCCCTATATTTATTGTCTATTTATGTCTGATTCTTACAATGGTATTGTTAACGAATTTCAAAAGAATTATATTGTTTGCTTAGGTGATTTCCAATCTCCTTTTACATTAAAACAAACAAACAAACCTTTCGGTTAAAATAGTTAGATTTTGCATGATTTACACGAGATTTAGAAGTAAATTACATATTTAACCTTGCCATGTACTAATTTTTAACTAATAAATCATAATTAAAAGTTGTCTCAGCAAACTTTGTAACCTTAACATCATTTTCTTCATTTTCCATCCAAATAAAAAAAATTAAATACATCTATTCAAAGTTAAAAACGTATAAACTAAAATAAATATTTTAAAAAATTAAGAACTCAAATAGGTTAAACATGAAAGTGCAAGGATCAAATTGATATTTTGAAAATTTAATGACCAAAATAAAACAAATTTGGAAATTCAATTATCAAAGTGAGATTTAAACCTAAAAACATAACTAAATCATGAAGTAAACGTAAATAAGTCATAAAATGAGTTTCACGCAACATTAATTGATATGTACTCCTTCTCTAAAGCTTGGAGGTTCAATATGTACTTCTTTGTTCATATGTTCTTTGTTAGCTTATATTTGTACAGCTTTTCATAAGCGTTGGATTTAGTTTATTTATTACTCTACCCTTATTCTTCACTAAAGAATGGAGGGGCAGCTAGCGTCGGGGACTTTTTTCATAAATTATGTCTTCAAAACAATTGAAAAGTACTGCTTGCACATGTTTGAGATTGATTTTGAAAGTGTTAAAATCACTTTTATTCAAAATCATTTTGAAATACTATTTTAATCACTCAAAATTAATTTAATATTTGATTTTACAATGTTAAATGCAACTTTTATATATGATAAAAGTTGGCTTGCTGGTCTTTTTATGAGAATATTTGCAGCAAAATTTGTGACCGTTGAAGGTGAATTAGTGGACTTCGATTTGACTTAGTAAAACCTTCATCTAATATACGTATAGTATATCATGGATTTTATTACTACAAAAGTCATTTCAAACAAACCTTTAATAATTTTGACGTGGTTGAGTACTCATTTCTATTGAATGAAGAACATACATAGATTTATCATTTCTCATGCATTTCCGAGAATTCTCTATTGTTTGGTTGATTTTTGTTGGTGTGTTGTTTCTGTTCCTAAAATCAAATGTTTGGATGTAAAATCTTATCTGAAAAATTCAGAATGCAGAGACCAACTTTCTCACTCGTGAAGCAAATCAATGGTATCAACAACCTGCTTCGGCATCCACTTCTAGTCTGCCTTCCGAGCATCCTGAATCAACTAGATAGCTGGTTCGACTTATGTAGTGGGAATTTGATGCAGACGGTTGAATTCATACGTTTGATTTGGAGAAATGGAACGCGTGATATTCTTGGAGTTGAAGTCTTGAAAAAATAATTGTATCTTTAAAGGACTTTAGTCTTCAAATGTAGTCCGTTTTAGGAGTTAGTTTTCTGATTGATGGGAGAATTCTCTATACGCTTTTTGTAGTATAAAATTTCTATCGAAGAGAAACTCTCGTAGTGGACTTTGTGGACTTGGGCTTAGTTGGTCAATGAACTTAGATTTTGGCCTAATTTGGTATTTGGGTCAAATTAAACTTTTTTGCTCAATTAAACTTTAGCCCAAATTATAATATGAAATTAGACCAAATCAACTTTATTCAATCCAATGGTTATGATAAAAACAAGTGGCATCATCGAAATTTGTCAATTTATGTTTTCAATTTCAATTTGAGACACATGTCAACTTTTAATTGATCCTAAATATGATGATTTATAATTTTGTTATTACTTAAAAAAATGACATGATAATTTATTATTGGTGCAAAATTTCTCATTTAACAGTAATAACATTACAAAAGTTCAAATGAATTTTATTTATTAATTTGGAATGATTTTTCATTATATTATTAAGACGTAACCATAAATTTGAGAGTTTGGTATTTTTTTATCCTTACGGAATTTAATTTCCTAAAAAAAAAGGATGTTTTTGTAGATAGTGCATTCTAAGTCCCTCTCTCCCTACCTTTTTTCTCAAAAAAAAAAATAATAATTAAAAAAAACTCTATATTTGTAAATAGTTTAGCTCATTTTGTTATATTTGAAAACAACCCGAGAAAGATTATTAGTCATTAAATTTTGGACTATATATTTTGTTCTAGTTTCTATTTGGTTCTAGGTTTCAAAATGTTACACTTTTAGTCATTAAGTTTTGAGTTTGATTTTAAATTTGTCCCTACATTTCAAAATGTTACAATTTTAGCCTTGAAATTTAAGTTTTGTTTCAATTTGTTTGTTAGTTTCAAGATTTACATTTTGAATTTCGATTTTTCACTAAATAGTAAATATTCACCTTGGTCTTTAATGTTAATGTCGATTAGTTAATTTAAAATAATTATGAAGTGAAATTTTAAATTAGTTTTTGTTAGAGATTATGGTTGGCCACATTTATTTAAGAATTTCTGATATTCTTCAGAATGTCTCTACAATTGTTTTTGCCGTCTATTTTTGGAAATGCGGATTCTGCAATATATTTTCCATATTTGGAAAATCCTGTTCATTTTCATATTTATGCAAATCTTTTGCCTTCATTGTTCTCGTATATTTTTGGAAGGTGGGGTTTATCGTTTGCATGCTTGTTGTGCTTATTTAAAGGTCTTATCCTCTCGTTGAAGTTTGGCGAGTTTACGAAAAATATTGAGTGTCATTGTGATCATTCACGAAGTTCTTTTTTAAGGCATTAGTCATTTGTATTGTTGTACGTTTGGAGACTTCCACCAAACCATTTGTTCCGTTTAATCAATAGTCTTCTAACGAAGTTTCTTTGAGCTTAGGAGGAGCTAAGTGAAACAAGCAAAGTGCTCTTTACTCGAGTGGGAAAGACAAAATTCGAATCGAGAGTAAGTCTCAATCTTAGAGGGAGTCTAAGACGTTCTTTACTTATATTACCACTTAGGGGAGCCTAAATCAACGAGAGAAAGAGTCTCTAACTTGTTTATGTTTAAAGAGAGAAGGAAAAGAAAATAATTTGATTTAGTTTTTTTTCCTTTTTACCAATTTATCGCAATAATTAATATAATCAACTGTTAGAATTTTTAACACTATCCTTTGGTTCCAAAGCTTCTTTTCAAACATTAATTGTAATTTGAATTTATAGTTTTTTCGTTGCTAACGTTTTTTTCAATTTAAAATTTAAAATAAATACCTAACTTGACATAGTGGGCGTAGTGCTTTTCAGTGTCACGGTTAGAAAATGAAATTTGCATTAATCTATGATTTATACAATGAGATTTTCTAATATCATAATTTTGAAATACTTTGGTTCCTTAGCCAAAGCACTTTTACTCCATCATCCATTTCGACCTTCAGTACTTTGGTTCCACTAAAAATATCACTGACACTAATCCAACAACTCAAACAATCCAGACTACTTAATTCAAATAATAATGATTGAGTTGGGTTAGTTTTAATTTTGAGTTGGTATAGGTTAAATTTTTTTATGTTTTTTTCGGGTTAGATTGAGTTCAGGTTACAATTTTAAAAATTCGGATTGACCTAACTCAACCTGAATTTCTAATATATATATATATATATTAACTTATAAATATTATAACTCATGTATATACTTGTGATATTTGTATGAAGATTGTAATAGATATCTTAAACTTTGATATTTAACATTTGAGTTTTATGAAAATTTAATCGTCAGTATGTGTTGTACACAAATTTAAGTATTTTAAATTAATAAAAGATGTAATAAAAAAGAAAAGAAAAATAGATAAATTACCTGACAACCTAACCCAACCCAACCCAAATTTTAAGGGCCGAGTTGGAGACCTTATTTGGGTCATTCGGGTTGCCAACCCGACAAATCTGAATTTTCGAGTTGGTTCAGAAAATTTCTTCAACCCAACACAACCTAATCCATGTACACTCCTAGTTGACACACTTTTTATCAATGACGCACAAATCAATTTCTTCAAACTCAGGTTCTCACTTAAGTGCAATTATAGGTAATCAAATCCCTTAGAGGATTTCGATGTGCATCTTCTCAACATGGAGATATGGAACACACAATGCGTGGTAAAAAGAGACAGTGACAAAGCTTAGCAAATAGGCTACAAAACCATGTTACTCCTGCTCTAATATCTCGAATGACCCAATGAATTGTGGCTTAGCTCTCTTTTCTCTTCGAACCACGAAATGCAGGTATTACAAAGGACGAAAATATTGTTATCGATGTAAATATCGGTAACTCAAATTTGTGAATATATCAATGGATATTCCGAAAAAAAAATCATGAATATCACGAAAAATTATAAAAAATAATGTGAACCTTCAGTTAAATTTTAGACCAAACTTATTTTAAGTTAATAAACTATGCCTTTTAAGAATATAAATCAATAATTAGAAGCCAGATATGATTAGCAATGGAATGATAGATAATAGTGAAGATCGAAAATGACTATGTCATTGATAAAGTCTTAGGACCTCTTTGGGTTAACTAGATGAAAATGTGTTTTTAAAAAAATCATTTTTATTTAAATTTTTAAATAAAAACTATTTAAAATATGCTTTGAATGTTTAAAAACTATCTTGAGTGGTTGCCAAACACTTTAATTTTTTTTCAAAATGACTTAGGGTCTATTTGGATTAACTAGAGAAAAAAATATTCTTCAAAAAAATCATTTTTGTTTAAACTCTTTTGATAAAAAAAAATGTTTAAAATACAGTCTAAAAGTGTTTCAAAAGCTATTTTGAGTGGTTGTCAAATACTTTAATTTTTCTCTTTTAAAAATGACTTATTTTTAAAATTAAACATTTGAAAAGTTAAATCAAACATACACTTATTCTTCAAAATTAAATACTTGGAAAAGTTAAAACAAACACGCCTTTAGTTATACAGATAGAAGACCAAATACAATGTTCAATAGTAAGGTGAGTACCTAGGAAGTACTAGCCCAATATTAGAATAATTTATTTGATAATGATAGTACTACTCCCCCAGTCATAATATGTTCAAAACTTCTAACATTATTGAATGTATGTCATGCATAAGTATCAATGTTGGCTCGAATAAGGTCATATTATATGAGCAGAAATCTATAGAAATAAGCAAAATTCACATCAATTCAAGTTTGAAGTGAAATAATATACTAATTCAATGATTTTTTTAATGAAGTTAGCCCAAATCCAAAAGTCACAACTTACGCCTCATAACCATTTGGACCCACGACATGAAGCATCTAGGCATGTTTCCTAACAAACATGACCAATGAATTCTTTGATGTTATATCTAACGCTTAATATATTTATTTTATCGGACGGTTCGAGTTTCAATTCATTTCTTTGTCTAACACGAAATAGACCTGATAATTTTTTATTTTTATATTTTCAATTCGAAACTACCAAATTGACCGACTTCAACCCGAACTGACAGGCGGTGTCAATCAGTTTAAGCGGTTTTTTTCAATTTTTTCTTACACCCTTAGTTTGTCCTTCTCTTCTATGTTAATGATTTACAAAATAAAATTAAAAGTAAAGCGGTCACTCGTTTATATTATGGGATTCGATTCCTTCAAGAGAATTCGACACCGTGATTTTATAGTGGTTCGGTACCTGCATCCACTTCCCAAGTTCGTTTTAGATATGTCACTCAAACTTGATCAAGTTTTGTGAGACTTGTTTGGCGTGGAGTGCGGCAAATGTGATATCCTCTTCACTAGTCACAATCAATTCTATCAACCACCCCGCTACAACAACAAAATACTCAGATTCTAAAGACTTAGTATAACGCTTGATCGAAACCAAAATATTTAGCTAGAGAAACAAAGAGAGTGTGGAGAGGAAGGTGAGAGAAACGAGAAAGATCAACAAGTTTAAGGATTAAAACTTATGCATTCGAGGAAAAGAATCAGAGGATAAAAAAATAGATATTGTAATATTTTTGCTACAAATTAATAAAATAAAGTTCATTACCACGAATTAAATTTTTTTTTTGTTGAAATCTCGTGTAGACTTTTTTTAAAAGGACTTATGAAGACAAATTAAAATAAGTTACACTAATTAAGAAGTATTTGTAACGAACTTGGATTTCATCACTAACCTAGGGATCATTACCCAAGTTTAACATAAACTAACCTTCTAACTCTCGTGTTTTAGAAAATTTTAGACAGCATGATGGTGCTACCACAACAAAACTGAAATTTTTTACTTGTTCATTAAGTACATATTAAGAGTCGATTTGTAATTAGTTCTATAAACTGAAGTTAATTGCAAGTACAAGTTCATAATTTATTAGCAGGAGTTTGTGTTCATAGTTCATGAAGTAGTTGGAATTTCATTTAGGCCCGCTCCTAACGATTAATTAGCATTATTTGATTGGAAGGATAATTGTTTAAATGGAAAGACTGTTGGAAATATTTTTAAAATAGTAAAATGTTATGTCTGTCACTAATAATAGTGACATTTTGTTATATTTATAAATAAATTGGTTCATTTTTTTTATATTTAAAAATCACTCTATTTGAAACTTCTTTTTTTATATTAAACGTGTAGGATTTAGCTTTTAGAAACTGGATTATTAAACATATTGAAATTACTATTCATAACTTTATTTCATTAAAAAGAAAAAAAATATATCTGTTATTTAAAAAAACTAGCTCATTCTTTTTTTTTTTATATGCGGGTGACTTAAATTTCATTGTAATGGCATTTAATTTAGATTTTGAAAATAATGAAGTATGACCCTATCATTGTCAAAGTGTATTAAGAGCGTTCTAATTATCTATACTATCCCTCACACACCAATCACCATTAACGAGGATTCGCAGCAGCAAGCGTGAGGATTGAGGAGGAGCATAAGCAAGGGAGTGAGGAAGGAAGAGTCCTAATATGTGAGAGCACTATTGTACAGATGACCTTAATTCCATTCAGTATAATCGCAAAGAACAATATGGATAGAAGGTCATACTTCATTATTTTCAAAATTTTGGTGAAAATTAAATCACATTGCAGTTGCGAAATAAAGATCATTCTTTAAAAAAAAAAAAAAAAAAATCATATTTTAACTAGTTGAGCTATATTCAGGTTAACTATTAAAAAAAAAACTTGTTTATAGTTTTTTCTTGCCAAGGTATTGAATTGCAATAAAGATAAAGGATCTCACAACCTAAGGTCAAGGTACAAACAAAAAACAATGAGAAGATAGGAAAAAACAATGACAAAGAAAACACTCGCACAACTCAAGGAAAAATGTCCTAGTGGGAAGTATCTACATGAAAACCACAAGCCACTTAGAACAATAGAGAAAAACATTGGACTGCATAATTTGACTAACCACCTGATAAGGACATAAGATAGCTCTATGAACACAAAGATTGCGCTCTCTCCAAAGATGATAAATAATAGCATATTAAGCTACTTTTCAAACCTTACATCACATTTAATTGTCTGAACTCATATGCCAAATCTAATCAAGCTTTGTATCTCAATGAGATATCTACGGGAACACCTCCCCATAAGAGTGCATCCCCTCAGATAGCCTGACTAAACGGATAATCAAAGAAATAAATGGTCTCAAAACTCAACAATACTGATGGAAAGATCAAATACTAGGGATATCAAGACACCGTCTGCTAAAACAATAACGAGTCTATGGTCGATTCCAAATACCAAGCCAGGTGATGAAAGTGTGTCGAAACATTACCTCCAAACGAAAGGAACTAGACCAAGCCACCATAGGAAGCCTAGGACGTAAGGACTCCCAAAAATTACCGACAAAAAAACACTTCTAAATGACAATGGAGTCAAGTTACATGATCTTCCCTCCCAACCTCAGCCGCGAAAGATTATACTTGCTCCAAGATTTGAACCAATTCTTTAGAGTTAGAAGGTTCTCAAGTCCCATCTAGACGTAGAAAATCACACACCTTAACATAAAAGAAATTGTTGAAAAATGTTTACACAAAATTAGCGAATGGAAGTACTAAGTAAAGACTAAACTAAAAAAACGAGATTAAAAAAAAAAAGTTGAATTTCAAAAAGAAAAATAAAAGTTTGACAAAAAGAGAAACTAAGTGTTGGGAATAAAGAACAATGGATGATTAAAACGAAATTAGATTGAAATATATATACTTTTTTATTTATATAGAAACGAAACTATTTAATATAGAAGTGAATGTAAATCAAAGAAATTTGAATTAAATACAAACCTTGAATTCTACTGACCCCACAGTCAAAACCAAATAATTAATTCTCCATCTCTTCAAATTTCTGACTTTCCTCTCATTTATAACACTCGAATTAATTACAAAGATTACAAAACTATATTAAATGAATAATTGAAAAAAAAAATTAGATTAAAATCCTATTTTAGTTAATGTATTTAAAATTTGTTTGATTTTAGTTTTTATATTTTAAATGTTAAAGATTAATCTCTATTAAATTTGTCACATTAGAACTATTGCGTATCTTAAATATAAATTATTGTTATTATTTTACTCATTTCTATGTAAAAAAAAAATTCAAACAAATAGCATAAACTAATGATTAGATTTATTAAAAGCATGGAAACTAAATATGACATTTAGAAAATATATGAGCTGAAATAAAACTGGGTTTTAAAGAATCATGACAAAAATTGATATTTAATATTATATTTACTAAAAACATATACTTCAACAAAGTATTAATGAATAAAATATGACATCGATGTTATCGACTTATATATCTTGACTTGATAGATATCTTGATTGTCACAATATAATGTGGAACACATAACAAAAATAATTAATAGAAAAAGAAAAGTCAAAAAGAATTATTAAACCCTTTTCAAAGAAATTAATAAACTTGAAAGGAAGAAATAGAAAGAAATGGTGTTGACAAGAAGGAACATGAACAAAAGACAAACTAAAGCCAATGAACAACTTGGGGCCTCCAATTCTCCAAAACAAATTAAACCTTCCCTTTTCATACAAATGGAAGCACTTTGAAAATTTGGCAAACATTTCATTAAACTATATAAAAACAACCCATTTTTCTAAAGCATGTGAGAGGAAGAAATTAGTTCATACCATTTTCTTTTATTGTGTTTTAAAAGTTTCTATTTTGTCCCTTATATTTTTAAAATTTATTAAATTGAATATGATAATATTGTTTATGAGTCCTTGTTTTTTAAGACTTATAATTGATTTAAATCCAACAATCCAAATTAAACATTTCTTTTAGTTCGACCATCTAACTTTTTGGATGGTAATTAGTATCATTATTTGTTGAGTTATTCTTAGGTTAACAACTAAACAATGTTCAATATCATATAATCGTAAGATATTTTCATATCATACTCGATTAAAAGAAACTTACCCAGATTAGATAAGTGTTACCATTGACGCTTTACATGTTTGTATCACTATTCCATAATATTCAATTTAACAGTATCTTGAATATATACTAGATTGAAATTTAGAATTTTTGTATGAATGACCTTGAATTTTTTTAAAAAATGAAATTTGACCAATTTTTTGAAAATAAGGTTTCATGACCTTTTCTTAGTGTCATCAAACCTTTTCTCAGACTTATTTTTCTCTTTTCTCACTCTAGTTTTAGTTCTGGCTCACTTTATGGTTCTTGTTTTGATTTTTGGTCATTTTCTCACTCTTGTCCTCTACACTTGGTTCGCTTGGTCTAGAAAAATTTTGTTTATTGCCATCAATCATTGTGTTGTTGGAGGAAGAAGAAACAACTTCATTCGTTGTCGTTGTTGTCATGGTCAGAGGTAGAAATACAGGGAATTAAGTGTTATCGTTGTTGAAGATTGTTAGATATTTGATGTTGGCAATATTTGTTAAGGATGTTGTTGTAGTAGTCCCTTGAGATGTTTATCAACTTGTCCCTTCAATTGTCCTTCAAGATGTCTCTTCGTTTGTTGATCCTGATAAATATATTTTCTTCATCTGGAAAATTCTAGGTAATTATTTCTCAAATATCTTTCCCTTCTCTTGTTTATGGTATGGGTTTGGTTCTCTTTTTCCATTGTGCATATTTAAGAGAATGTTGTTCTCTTTCTAGAGCTGCCACTATGAAAAATATGTGTGTCATTGTTTTGTGTTTGTTGTAAAACACAATGGTATCAATCCTTGAGATTATGGAGGCGTTGTTGATCTTGAGTGTTTCTCTAGATCTTATTGAAACGTTCTACTACAAATTGAGAAGGGATTCTCATACTTATGAGGAGTCTACATTTCTAAGTAAAGTGGTATTCATTTGAAGGTGGAAAGATAGAAGTTCTTATTGAGAGCAAATCTCACACTTAGGGGAAGTCTAAGTTTCATGAAAGAAGTCTCACACTTAAGAGGAGTCTAAGTGATCATTCACTAAGTTAAGTTATTTGTGTGTCACTGCAATTAACATTTATTTACAAATAAGTATAACGATGTAATCGATTGGCTTTATATTACTGAAATTATCTTTTCTGAGCACACTGCACCCAAAACATAAATAGTATTACACGAACTAGGTCACCAAACCTTGAGTTATGTCTTTTAGAATTTTTTTTATTTGTGCTTTACTATATATACGTACCCTTGAAATTGCTTTAATATTGTGTGTCAGATTAACCCTTCTTTCATAGATGAAATATAAAGAAATGATCTTTAAAAGGTCTGAAATACAAAGAAATGATCTTAAAAAAGAAGACATTACGAGGAAGAGAGAGTATGGATTTAGAGAGAGAAATAGAACCAGAGATAAAAGAGAAAGGAATAAAAAAGGACATTAATCAAAAAAATATTTTTAAAAGAGTTATAAAACCTTATTTTAAAATAAAAAAAAAATGGGGTCAAATAACATTATAGCCTAATTTTGTAGGTTAGTCTATCAGGTAATTGTTGAAAATTCTCAAAACATGGAGGATAAAAATGAAACTTCCAAAACTTGTAAGGGCTAAATTGAAAAATATGTGGTGTATAGTTTGAGGACTGAGTAAAATATAGAGGCAAAAAATTGCTAGAGAGTTGACAAAAAAAGTTTTGAGAAACAAAGAAAGGAAAAATGACATAAGAAGAAAGGATGAATAGAAAATTAAAAAAAGGGAATTTGTGTTTGATTAATTCAAATGAAAGCTAAAGTGAAAGAAAGGTGAGCAGCTGAAGTAAGCCACAGCCCTAAGCAATAGAAGAACATTTCTAGATTTTTTGTGCCATTTTTCTTCACATCCTTCAAATATGGTTGGCATAAAGCTGGCCTTTTCAATCTTATTACCAACTCTCTATATTTTCTTTTTAACATATTTAAATGGTCATCCTTTCATATATGCACATATTATTATTATTATTATTAAATTACAAATTTACCCCTCCAAACTTTTAAGTTTGTGTTTTAAAGATTTTTATAAACTAGGACAAGTTTTTAATACACCTCTGAATTTGTTATTTTGTGTCTAATAGATCTATAAGAAATTGTTTGGGGTGCTGAGTTGGTTATTATAATCGGTATTTGGAAGGTACGTTGTTTTAGTTTGAGTTATAATAGTCTGTGTTTGAGTTTCAGAATATTTTAGTTTGTGTTACAAATGATGAGAGAGGATAGTTACAACATTTGAAAATGTAGATAATCGAAATCTTTCGATGTCATAATTTTATATGTCTGGCATCCTTAAATTATAACCATGTTTCTTTTATATAAATGTTTTGAAGATATCCGGAATACTTGGATAACCATGTTTTTTTTTTTTTTTGTAGTGTTCCCTACTCAGAAATGTCTTAAATTGACATAATGTTCCAAGAATGTTCTCGTGACTTTTTATTAATTTATAATTATTGTAACATAATTTAACTTATATAACATATTTATTTCTTTTAATTTGAATTTATTTTTAAATTAATATAGTTTGATTATTTTATTTGTTATTTTTCCAACCAAAATAGTATATATTAATTTAAGATTTTTTATAAAATAAATATTAATTCGAATTTGATTTGAATATCTTTGTAAAAAAAATAATAACTACAATATAGTAGAGAGAGTAAAGTATTTAGTTTCCTGTATTTATTTGATTATAAAAGAAAAAAATAAAGAAGAGTGATAATATATGGTGGAGAGGAAAAACAAAAGAAAGATTAAAAATAAAAATGTAAAACAAGGATACCCTCAACACAATAATCTAAAAAACTCATGTTTCATAAGATCTTCCTGAACTCTCGAGATACCCAGGAATCTTCAAGCGTCCAGACATCTTACATTATCGAAAAACAAATACGGTAATCTGGATGTCCCACTTCATGAGAATTTTAGGTTCCACGAAACCAACGACCTCTAAATTTATCTAGAAACCATTTTTTATATTTTTCTACGAAAGGGTATTGTATAGTTAAATTCTTTTTTTATAAGAACATGTTTGTAATAATATATTTAGTGGGTCAATACTCTTGAGCAAAACTTTTATTATAAGCTATGTGAGTTACTACAAGTTGCTATAAATATTCCTTTTAATGTATGATATCACTTCATCAATATTGGATTATTTGAACTATTCTTAAAGTTACAAAAAAGAATTATATAAATAGATTATCATAATTCAATATATTTAAATACTAATAAGGTTATCCATGAGAATTGCATGGAATTGGGGTAATAAGAAATTTCAACATTTTAGTTCTTTATTTACACATGGTTGATTTGAAGAAATTATCATTTTTGGGTTTGTTTACACTTTAATTAATCATTATTAATTTTGAAGAAGTCGTTTTGATGAAAACATGGGTAATTAACAACTCTCTTATTATTGTCATTTTTATATTAATCAAAAGTAAACTCTAAGGACTGATTTGTTAGGGTAGGTTTGAGCTACATGAAAATTATAATATAACTTTTAATTAAATTTTCATGGGTGATGGGAATCGAACTTCCGAGTCCAATGTCGATAGTGCAAGCATTTTGTCAGATAAACTATGCTCATTTTGACGACCTTTAATTAACTTACCTACACTTTTTCATGGTACAAATTAAAAGTAGAAATATTACTTTGTTTTAATACAACTGGATCGTCCTCACCCTCTTATTTCATTCTCCGTTCTTACGAAATTTTTTATTTAGTTCATTGTAAAAAAGTTAATTAAATAATTTTTTAAGAAAAAAATTTCAACTAAATAGTTAACTTTTCACTCTAAATTCTCACTTAAATGTTTAATTCCTTGTATTTAAAAAAAAATGTTTAATTCTCAATCCTTCTTTTGAACATTGTGGTGAAGAACATGCATGAAATTAGACTAACAAGAAGTAACAAGATTGTAATCGACAGCAAGTCGGCAGATTCAATTAGAAAAATCTTCCCACCAAACCTAAGAACAAATTCCATCAAGCATCCAAGAGACTAAATTGTCCGTCACATGATATTATGAATAACTATGCTACAATCGCTCTACCATACTGCCTGCATTTAGTTCAACAATCTCTTTCGCAAAGGATCTCGTAACAGTAAAATTGACCTCCACATTCAATGGGTATATTGTTATTAAACCATTAAACTCTATTATGATCGAATGAAATCCCTCTAAACATTTCTAAAAGCTGTTAAATGAAATAATATTAAATTATTTAATTATCCATACATAAGCATTTTAAAATGGTTGTTCAATATATCAAATTATTTATACAATATCACTATGCATGCATGAGCATGCACATACACACGGGAAAGTAAGAATGTATTCTCCATCTTTATCCTCGTTTAATGCATAGATAATTTGTTTTTTCCGAAAGAAAAATACCATCTTTATTTTTCAGTTCACTCCCTAAAGTGTACATAGTTGTGGATTTAGTCCTAATTTGAAACTAAAAAAATTAGTGTTTTATCTTGTTGGATGATATTTTTGTGATTTTGAATAATATAATCAAAACTTTACACCCAGATTTTATTCAATCCATCTATATGCTTATATGATTTTCTTACTGTTAAGCTTTAACTCTACAATATTTTCCATCTTTCAATAGGAGAAATAATATATCTATACTATCATATTTATATTTTCAACCAAACTTAGTAAACAAATTTTCATTTTCATAATATTTTGAAAGTGATTTGAAACTTGGGGATTAAAACAAAATTCTATTGATTAAAAATGAAATTACAAAGGATGGTACAATTTGAAATTTAAAAATTATGTTTTAACAAGTCCGTCATATGGATGGTCCTTTTTCAATAGCGTAAATGAAATTTGGTCCACTATTTGAAATCGAATGAAATTTGGCCTTTTGCTGACGTAAGCACGCTATGAAATTACCGATTCAACCTGCGAATGGACTGAGAGCGAACTTAATCTCTCTTCTTGATCTAGCTTTTCGCTTCTCAATCTCGTCTCTCACTTTCGAATCTTGCTTCTCGCTCCTTTATCTTGCTTCTTCAATTTGTTCACTCATCAATGCTTCCCTCCGATTCTCGATCTTGATCTCACTCCTTAGATAGAAGAAGAGGGTGGAAAAAAAAACACAAAACTGAAAAATGCTGGAAAAGAAGAAAGATAGAAAAAAGGAAGAAGAAGGAAAACACAAAAAAAAAAAAAGAAGAAGAAGAAGAAGAAGAAAGAAGAGAAATGCGGAAAATGAAAAAAGAAAAAAGAAGAACAGAAACGATCATTTCACACGAAGTTGACATAAGCAAATAGTCAAATTTCATCGATTTCTGAAATTAGGGTTAATTTTCATTTGGACCTCTCTAATGGGCGACTAGGCAATTTTCTCATGTTTTAACACCCCAAACAAATTCTCCACCATCTATTTGAGATTAAAAAAGTTAAATTAAATTAAATTAAAACTTACCTTAAAAAATGAACACCAAACTAACCGAAAATTTTTTAAGATGCATTTGAGAGTATTCTTTTTTAACTATTTTTAGCAAAATGTACTTTAATAATTATAAAAAAAGTACTTTGAACTAAAAAAGCCCAACAGATTCTACATATATATTCTTTGAATTTTAAATTTTATTTATTTGGCCTTGAATTTTTAGATTATTATGTGTATTTAATTACTAAATTTTTAAAATATCTAAAAAAATTTCTAAACATCAAGTAATATATCCCATATAAAAAATAACCCTAAAACTTTAAATATAGCATCTTTTAGGTCCATGATTTTTTGTATAAGAAAAAAGATCAAATAAGTCAATAAAATATCTGTAATTTGACATAAAATTGAAAGTTTTAGAATTTATCAAAATGTTTTTAATTCCACACACTTGGAGGTAGAATCATTGAAATGGTTTTCATAAAAAATAAAAATAAAAACAAAACAAAATTGGTGTCTTGTTTATCTTTTTTTTTTTAATAAAAATTATACAAAATACCCTTAAATGTTGTACTTTGTGTTAAAAATAACTTTGAACTTTCAAAAATATCCTTAAACCTTCAAAAACAATTCAAAAATACTTTTGTCATTAGTTTTTAAAACGATAAGTATTTTGTTTCAAAAACACCCTAATTTTTAAAAATTTAAAAAAAAAAAAAACCTTCAACATGCCCATTTTGGTAGAATATGAACACAGCCATAAATACTAATTTCATATATATTTTTGAATTTTCAAAAGTTGCATTAATACTCTTAGCCTTATAAAAAAAAGTTTATAAAGTTTTTTGAGTTTGAAAAGAACCAATTTTAAAAACAAATTATATTGATTTTCTCTTTTTTCACATAGATACTCTTCTTTTTTTCTCATTTGTCCAATTTTTACACCAATTTTATCAAAAACAAAATATAAACCAAAGCTTCAAGTTAAAAGAATAAAATTCCATAAAATTTCAAAATAAAAACTCCCTTTAAAACTGATCAAAACGATAAATAACTAAAATACCAAAGGAATGTATTTGGCACACTCTACTACCAACATACAATCTTGTTAAACATATAATTCCTAAAGTCCCTTTGATGTTCCATTATTCTCTTTCTTTTTATTACAATCTACATACCTAAGTCAAATGGGGCCAGTTTTTTATGAGATAAATAAAATGTCAAACAATTAACAAGAGGACCGGGAGGGCAATAGAGGAAATAGAGAAGTGATGAGTTTTTTTTTTTTTTTTACAGGGGCAATAGAGAAAATAGAGAAGTGATGATTTTTTTCTTTTCTTTTTGTAAAGATATTGTAATTAAAATGTGGGGTGGGGGAATCGATCCTCTAACCTCGAGATCGATGATATAAGTATTATGTCAATTGAGCTATACTCATGATGGCAAGTGATGAGGTATTAGCCATTTTTTAAAGTGGGAGAGATAAGGGAAATGGAAGAACGAGATGGTGATGTGTAAGAGCACTTTTATTTTTTATTTTTTATAGTAAATGTACTAAAGCAACTAGAAAAGTTTATATATATTTTTAGAATAAGGTATTAATAGTTTTTGTTCATATATCATCCGTAAGAGTATTTTTTAACTTTTTTGTAATATTTTTTAAACAAAATACTAACCGTTTAAATTCAAAATTAATAGTAAAGATATTTTTATAATCTTATTGAAAATTTGAGGATATTTTTGAAACATTTGAAAATTTCATAATACTTTTTACAAAAAGTTGAAGTGTACTTTTTAAAAGAAAAAACATAATAATTTGGAGTAAAAAGTGAATTTTGACCGTCAATGCTCCAAAACATAGCCATCGAAAATTTGAAGATTGGTCCGATCAAAATTGACCAAAAGAAAACAATGAATACTTTACCTAGGTTAAGCAATATTATAAAAGAAAGAAAATAAAACATATAAAAATAAAGAAATAATATATTTTTAGTTCTTAAATTTTGATTCTAGTTTCTATTTTATCCATAGATTTTAAAAAGTTAAGCAATTTTTATTAATTAACTAAAATAATTATAAAATTTTAAATTTAATTTTAAAAGTGATATAAATATTGAAATTTAATTAATTATATTATTTTCACAATTTTTAATTTATTAACATCAATTAACTCTAAATTAGGAAAGCAAATATTTACTTAAAAATCAAGGTTAAAAGGACAAATCTTAAAACAGAGAGACCAAATTGAAAAAAAACTTAAATGTGAATAATAAAATTATAGCATTTTTTAAACTTAGAGACTAAATTGAAATCAAATTCAAAATTTAAATACTAAATGTGCAACATTTTGAAACTTAGTGCTTAAAAAGAAACTAGATCCAAAATTTAAGGATCAAAAGTATTTTTTTTAAAAGTAAATATAAAAAATAAGTAAATAATAATAATAATAAATTATTAAGTTTGGGACGCGTACCGGTTTGGAATGAAGGGTATCCCCTCACACGTGTGGAACCTTCTTTCTCCTTTTCTCTCTCTTTCATTACAACGAAACATAGATATGAGAGAGAATGTGGCAATCAAAAAATATTTGTCCCTAACTTTGGTTATGATTTTTCAAATGTTAATTATTTAGTTTTGAATTTTGTTTCAGTTTAATTTTTATGCTTCAAAAAATGTTATAAATTTATTTATGAAATTTGAATTTTTTTTAATTATTAAATATTAGAGTCAAATATTGAAAATATTTAATAAAAAATCAAGATTAAAAGTGTACATTTTGAAATCTAAAGATCAAATTAAGAGGTAAATTGGGAAGTTATCTTTATTCCCGCTGCCTGTTTCAATCCTCATCTCTAAAATTTTTAAAGAAAAGATTCCCGGTTTGTTTTTTATTTATTTTTATTTTTTTCCAACCAAATAGAATTTTTAATTTTTGTATGTGTGTTTAAATTGATCTCTTCAAATATAATAATATTTCATTTTCAAAGATATAATTATAATGTTCAATTCCTATATCTAAATACTACAACAACATAAACTTCTAGCTTCTAGAATTTGTAAGTATCATTATATCGAGAAGAAGGTAGGAACAGAGATGTTTTTATTGAGTTCTGACAAAATATTAAAAAGAAATGCAGTTGTAAGTTCATAAAAGTAATGAGCTAACACCATAAAAGAAGCTTATAACTTCGATTTCAAATTGTTCCGATTAGAAACACTTTAAATTTGAGTGTTCTAACTATAATTAAATTCTCTTTTTTTTATTCTCTAGTTTAATAGTGAGGAAAAAAGTTGTGAGTCGTACAAATGCACTTTGTAATAATTTTTCACGTAATGAAAAATTTCTGGTCTATGGTTTTTTCTCCGATTTTGAGTTTTTTACTTACTATCTTATAATTTCTCTGTAATTTTTCTGTTTATTCGAATATTCAATCTTCACTCCATTCGATGCAGGTTAATAGACATCTTTAGCATTAGAAACTTACTAGTCTCTCGTTAAAAGTTCTTAAACTAAATAGACAAATACATTAAAGTTAGGGACTAATTTGTAATTTAATAAAATTATTTTAATGAAGTGAAGTATATACAATAAAACCCCTAGAGGATAAAAAGATAAAGGCGCGTGAAATGTTTGACGCATTCGGCCGTCCGGCCATGGCAGCGCGTCCTTAACTGTACCTCACTTTTTCTCTTCTTTTTTTTTAAAAAAAAAAATTAATTTTTAAAATTTTAAAATTTATTTATTTTTATATTTATATAAAACCCCCTCTTCATCTCCTTCTTCCATCTTCTTCTTCTTCATCATTTCACAAGTCTCTCTCTCCGCCTCCCATGGCCGACCGCGTTCATCCCGCCGACTCCCCCCGTCCGAGCACTTCCTCCACCGTCTCCGACTCCAAACCTCCCTCTCCACCGCCCGGCACCTACGTCATCCAGCTCCCCAAAGACCAGATCTACCGCGTTCCTCCCCCCGAAAATGCACACCGTTTCCAACTCTACACTCGCCGCAAGCAACGCCGCAACCGCTGCTGTTCCTGCCTCTTCTGGCTACTCGGTATACTCACCGTCCTCGTCATTCTCCTAGGTATTGCCGTCGCCGTTTTCTACTTAGTCGTTCGCCCTAAATCGCCTAATTACTCGATCGACGCCATTGCCATTTCTGGACTCAACTTAACCGCTTCATCCTCCTCCGTGATCTCGCCTGTGTTTGATCTGACTGTTCGAGCGGATAATCCGAACAAGAAGATCGGAATCTATTATCAGACAGGTAGTTCTGTTCGAATTTATTTCTCTGACGAGAAGCTTTCCGAAGGCGTTTTGCCTGATTTCTTTCAGCCTTCGAAGAATGTTACCGTGTTTCGATCTTCTGTGAGAGGCTCTGGCGTTAATTTGTCGAGTACAGCGAAGAATACGTTGATTGATTCGCAGAAACGGCGGGCGGTGGCGTTGAAGGTGGAGATTCGAGCGCCGATTAAACTGAAAATAGGATCGGTGAAGACTTGGGAAATGAAAGTGAAGGTAATTTGTGATGTGACGGTGGATCAGTTGACGGCGGCGGCGAAGATTGTTTCGAAGAATTGCGATTATAGTGTGAAGCTTTAGTAAGGATATGAATTATCACTCACTGAGTTTTTTCTTTTCTTTTTTTTTTTTTTTTCCTTCTTATTTTTTATTTTCTGTTATACTGTAAACTTTTGTAATGAAACAGACGACTTTTTTTTTCTTCTGACATGTGATTTTGCGGTGACGAAATAAAATTTCCTGAATTACTTTAGGAGGAAAATTAATATTTTTTATACAAAACTTTAATGTGTAACGATGGATTATATTTTCACCTCGATATTATACCCGTCGAAAGCACAACTTAATTATGCTTGTGTTGGCCCAACTGCATAGCTTTCAAGAATTGAATCTTTCATCTCAAAGTCGATAATCGTTTTTATGACGGTTGAGGTTGAACTAGGTTTATTTTGGTTTTATTCGATTTTTTGGTTTGAAATCTTTTTTATAATTTATTGTACATAATTTTTGTGATAATTGTATGTCAATGGAGCTTTATTTTGGTTACAAATATAGCAAAATTGATCACTATCACATTCTATTACAAATAAACAGTAATATTTTACTATTATTTATAAATATTTTTAATAGATTTTTGTAATAACGGTAAGATAAAAATGGTAACATTTATGGTTGTTATATGTTCAAATTTGATCTATCTTGTCAAGTTTATGGGTTTTTTTTTTTCTAATATGTGAATTATATAAATTTTCTTAAAAAAAGAATTATATAATTAGTTTTTATTTTAAAGCTATGAATTAATAATAAGATGGAAAAAAAAATGATAGGTTGGGGAATTAGGATGAAAACGTGGAAACATGTTTCCAAATGTGTGCTAAATCCAATTTTATTCCGCGTACGCGTGTTCTTGGGAATTGTGCAACCTTTTTTAATTAAAATATCATTTTAATTCTCTATTTTTTAATTTTGTTTCATTTTATATTTTCAATAAATTTTCATATTAGTCCCTGTATTTATTTTTCGTTGATTTTATCAAAAAAATAATCTATAAATTGTTAAAAATATATTCACGTACTTTCTTTTCAAAATTATAATTATTATTTGATTTAAGATTGGTTGAAATTACAAAGATTTTAAAATTAGTATTTTAACTTTTTTTATTATTTTAGTTGAGGCTTTTTTATATATTCTAAAAAGGGTTAAGTAATTTTGAAAAAATAATTAAAGAAATATGGAATAATTAGCGTTTTTTTAGTTCAACCATTAGAGGTGGAGAATCAAATTATCAACTTTTAAAATAATTTATCCCGTAGAATTTTTTCTTTTTAGTACATAGTTAACGTAATGTAAATTCTAGCAATGCTTAGGTGCTATGTAGGCTACCCTAAGTTTCATGCTCCTACTTCTTCTATACAAAAAAATAATTTTTAATATTTTTTTAAAAAAAAGTGAAATTAACTCGTGGTAATTTTTAATTAGGTGCACCAGATTGCACAATAAATTGGTTTGAACCACACCCAAATTCTTTTATTTTTCCTTTGAATTTTATTAATCATAGAGAATCATTAAGGACATGATTATTGACCTTTTATTTAATTTATTGCTCTCTTAGACTTATGAAATTGCTACAGTTAAAATTGTTAAGAAATTTTAGAACATGAGAATATACATTGATAGGAAAAAACAAGTGTTATACGTTTCCTGATAATTTTATTACTAAAATATATCAACGTGTGTGTCATTTTTTTTTCAAAGCCAATTGAACCTCTAACTTCAAAGTTGATAATACAAACTTTGTATCAATTGAATTATATTCATTTTAACTATACCATTATAGTCTTTCATATGGATAGTTAACTTCAAATTTATTATACTATTGTGATTAAATTCAATCAATATTATACTTAGAAAAAAAATAATAAAAATGATTAAGGTAGAATTTAATTGCAACAATTTTGTAACTTTAAAAGAATAATTACTCAAATTGAATGTTTATGATGCAATAATTATTTCTTTTTCAAAATTATTATTATCTTTTATCATTTGGTATAATAGTTTACTAATATTGTAATTTTTTTTTTAATTTATTAGAAAAATATAGTTGTTTTGAAACTTATTAACCATATAGTGTTGTTTTATTAATTGCAACAAATTGTGCACTCCTCCCAGAAACTAGTGTTCATTAGTTAAACTAGTTTTTTTTAAGAGGAATATGTAGTTTTTTCTCTTTTTTTTTTCAATAAATTGGATGATACTCATCTCTTTCAAGAGATGAGATCAATGAAACTAAATTTCAAAACATTATATTTTTCTAATAAGTTTAAAGAACAACAATATTAATAATTTTTAAAAAAGATCATTCTTTCCATACTTTAAATTCCTTCCATATTTATATACTATACATCTAGTTTTATTAAAACAATTGCTCTATCAAACTTTTTTTTTTAATACAAAAAGTAAGAGGGATTTCAAATCCTCGATTTTATAGTCAAAAGTATGTCTTAATTAATTAATTGAGCTATGTTTAGATTGATCATTCTATCAAACTCATTTATTCTTGATATCTTAATAGAAGAAAAAATAACAAGTGGAATATTCCATTAATGGAAGAAAAAAAAAACTTTGAACTTGGTTGTCATTGAAGCTTGTGGGGTTTGCCAATTGCATGCAACTAAAATCAAATAATTTTCTTTTAGTTCAAATAGAATCAAATAGTTTGCCAATTTGGAATTAATAAATGCCCAAGTTTTGGATTATTGAATTTCAAACCATGAAGTTTTTTTTTTTTTTTTTTTGGGCATTTGGACTTATTCAAATTTTGTGACAATAAATACTCTTACTTTTCTAGAGTTTATTATATATATAAATCCCAAGTGTAGTTGGAATTGGAAATTGGAATGTCTCCATCCTAACCCTAAACTCATCTTACATTGGTTTGAAATCTTCGTCAAAGTTATTTTGTGGTGGGTAATTATTTAGTTGAATAAATATAATAAAAAAGTGATATAAATAAATGTAATAATTCTGGTTATTATTTTTTTTTTTGTTTTTTTAATAATGGATTTGAATTAAATTAGGAGGACAAAAATGAAATGAGTGTATGATCTTTAATTTTGATCATTATATCTATTTAGACTTAAGAAATAAGGTAACTTTTCATTGAAGATTTTTTTTAGTACGATATAGAATTAGGGATTCATACTACAGACTCTTGATTGCTAACACTACATGTCATGCTCGCTTTGACAACTTACAACGTCTATGAATAACTTTTAGATTGACTTTCAAGAGTGTTTTTCAAGTCTTTGAACCTTCGATTTTGTGTCTAATAATTAAATCTATAAACATTTTAAAAAATGTCGAATAGGTCCTAAACTTTCCATTTTCGATGAGGCTGTCCTTAAATTTTTAATAATTTTAAATATGTCATTAAATCTATTAACACAAACTATCTAAAAGTTAAAAAGCTAAACTCGTCATTTAACTTTTTTTTTATAAATTTAATTTCAAAACCATAATCAAATAATTTACATGCTATATTTATATTTAATTTTGGGGCCTTTTTCCATTTATACTTTCTATTGATCTTTAGCAATATAATAATACAAGGTTTATTTAATTTCTTAACCACTAGGGATTTTCTTTAACCCAATGAAGGCATCATATAAAAAATGATTGAAATTTCCCATTACGATCAGTCAGCTAAGAAGAAGTCTAACCTCTTGTATATGAAATCACCAAGAAGAAATTATTGAGTTTTTAGGTTAAAGTTTTCCTCTTGAGATCATTTTCATGTTTTGTTTAAGTAGTGGTTAGAGAAGTGTCAAACTTTTAAGATATATTTGGTATTCAACTTCAATTTGACGATACTTTGTCAAAATAAACATAGTTCAACTGGTATGATGTTCTTAACCTCGAACTAAGAGGTTTACTTCTTCAATCCTACATATTATTTTTTTTTTAAGGAAAAATAATACTTGAGTGATGCCTTTTTTTGGAAAAATATGGTCCATAGATTTTGAGTTTAGTTTATGTTTAGTCCCTAAGTTTCAAAATATTATAAGTTTACCTTAGATTTTAGTTTTGTTTCAATTTTAGAACCCTATGTTTCAAGATTTATATTTTAACCTCTATTTTTCACAAAATAATCATTTTTAGTCTTTAGTGTTAATGTCCATAAAATAGTTTATAACTAAAAAAATTATAATTGATTAAGTACTACTTTCATCACGGTTAAAACTAAT
This sequence comes from Benincasa hispida, assembly GCF_009727055.1. Classification (NCBI taxonomy): domain Eukaryota; kingdom Viridiplantae; phylum Streptophyta; class Magnoliopsida; order Cucurbitales; family Cucurbitaceae; genus Benincasa; species Benincasa hispida. Next base: position 45,717,932 of record NC_052350.1, on the reverse strand, counting down.
TTTTATATTCATTTCATAATTATTTTAAATTAATTAATGGTCATTGACATTAAAGACTAAAAGTGATATTGAACCAAAAAAAAAAAACAAAGTTAAAAATATAAATCTTGAAATCTAAAGATCAAATCGAAATAAACTCAAAATTAAGGATAAAATTGCAATATTTTGAACCTTAGAGATTAAAAATCAAATCAAATTCAAAACTTAAAAACTACAAGTGCAACATGTACAAACATATGGACAAAATGAAAACTAGACCAAAACTTAGAAACCAAAAATATTTTTTCTTTTTTTTTTTTTCTTTTTTTCCCCTATTCTATGCGTGAGATGAGATATGTATATTAAACCTGTATTTGGTAGGCCAAAATCAAATTAGTGAATTAATAAATTGATGTCACGTATTACCGATTTAAACGTTTTTTAAGTATAAAATACATTTTTAGTCCCTATATTTTTACCCTTGATATTTGAGTATCATTTCAATTTGGTTCTTAGATTTCAAAATTTTATATTTTAAACTTCAGTTTTTCATTAAATACTCATTTTCAATCATTAACGTCAATTTCTATTAATTAATTAAAAATAATCATGAAGTGAAAATTAGAATTTAATTTTAAAAGTGATAAAAAAATAGTGAAACTTAATTAATTATAATTCTTTTAATAATTTTTAATTAATTAAAATAAATTAATACTAAAGATGAAAAATGATTATTTAGTAAATAATCGAATTTAAAAGTGTAAATCTTGAAACATAAGGGTCATATGAAGTAAAACTCAAATGTTAAGAGTAAAATTGTAACATATTGATACTTAGTAAGTATATTGAAACCAAACTCAAAACTTAAAAGCTAAATGTGTAAAATTTTGAAACTTAGAGACTAAATAGAAACAATATTCAAAATCTAGGGACCAAAAAGGTATTTTTTTTTCCCTTTTTTTTCTTTTTATTTAAGTACCTAAAAGTCATGGCAAACAAGCTCTAAAAGTATAAAATCCGAGTTTCATTGGGAAGTCAAAGAGAAACAAATTAGGCACTTTCAAAGAACAAAGCGGTAACTACATAGATGGTCCTAACATTGGGTCTATGTTTCAACAAAGTAATGAAGCGGGATGTTAACCTTCTATTGGTCATTACATGAAACAAAAAATATCTTAATTGTGACAAAATGGCAACAAAGGAAGACAAGAAACTGACCTTTAAACCCACCTGGTGCTGATATAATACAGGGTTCAAAGTCAGTCTTCAAATTTCCCAGAAGATCAAAAATATAAGTATCTGCAGGAATGAGATGATATAAATTCTTAAAGTACAATAATTTTCCTAGGCAAATTGTCTCCTATGGAACCTCCATGTCCGTGGTGGTCGTGCTCGTGGTCATGAAAGATGAGTGTCAGAATACCTACTACGCACAACACTGAACCTACAAGAAGTTTGTCGTATCGTTCGACCCAGTGAAACTTGAGCTGGCTCGCGCCATAGAATGACAAAGCCACCAACGAAGTCATCACAGTTATTGTGCTGCAAATTCAACACAACCGAGAGGCAAGTTATAATGTATCAATGAAATGAATCTTAATATGGATGGAATGCTTAACATGAATGGTTTTTTAAACAAACAGTTCTTAGGTTAAAATCAATTAAACTTTGTGATCGATCCCTTAGAATGTTATAAAATAAATCATGCTCCTTCACAAATATCATAGTTACATTGATATGTCCAACTTAAATGAAAATAAGATCCAAGCCAGCCTAAAACTTCATTCCAGAGCGAACAGAGACTTCCCTTGGAACCCAAAACAATCAAGTAGAATACTTCACTTTCACTACCTAGTTAACATTGATGTGAATCGGCATTAAAGACAGATTATAATAGCAATCCCGGCTGGAAGTAGATATACTATCGCATATAATTAAATTCCAAGGAAAATCTACAAATAGCGAGAACGACTGCCAGTAGGGGGGAGGCTATCTTCGTTTTAGTTTTGGGGATGTGTTCTTATCAGCCTTCGGCAGTTCGGCTTCAAAAGCATAATACATGCCAATGTGCAACTCCAACAATTTGTCAGAGACAGAGTGCTTGTCAACTTTCATTGAGGCTCTCATCGGTGGCATAATGTACAAACTACAAATGATTGTGCCATTTTCCTTCAAAAACTAATTATTGGTAAGTATGGGCTCCACGCTAATAGTTCGGATGCGGGTGTGGTTTCCACTAATACTTTTTCTAAGCTATCTCAAACTTGTCTTTTAGACTTTTCTCAAATCCTTAAAATATTCAGTCGAGGAAGGCCATCACATTCGCTTCTAGGAGGATATTTGATTAGTCCGTACATTCGCTTCTAGGAGGATATTTGATTAGACAGAGTGTATGTGTGATTTCTCAAGCAAAAGATGTTTCTATAGCAGTTGACTTTTTCATTTCTCATTTGCTTCTAGCCAGAGGAACCAAGATTGGATTGAGTTTTGTAATGTCCACCTTCTTGCAACAAAGAAGAGCTTCATGGAATGGTATTTCCATAACTCTGAAGAATATTTGGGTGGAAGGGTTATGTAGAAAGCTTCCAAGATGTAGTGTGAACTTTGACTTTTTTGATATCTTTGTTTAGGCCAACGCCAAACATAACTAATCTCCATTGATATTGTCTTCATTTTTTTTCATGTAGCCCTCTGGTCGACTTAAGAATCAAGTTTTTAGGCAGCTTCTGCTTCCTTCCCTCCATTTTTCTCTCTAAAAGTTGGTTTCTTTCTCTCAAAACAAAGAAGTTGCATAATGTACAACAGACAAGAAAATTTTATGCCTAAATACCTGAACAGCAGCACTATGATAGCAAGCACCATCATGGAAGATGAATTTCCAACAGCAAGAAACACTGGAAGAGTGGTTGCACAGGGAGACAAAGCAGGTACAAGGACAAGACCAGCAACAGCCATTTTCTCCATTGGTTGGTTGTGGGAGTGGCTATGACTACCTCTTCCAGTCATAAACAATAAAACATAACATGCTCCAAGAATTATAAGCAAAAGAGAAGCCAGCTTGTGTACAGTTTCTTCACCAGCAATTGTATTAGCCATCGTGATTGCGGTTATTCCAAGAAGTGAAGTGGATATGACATGTAAAATTGCTCCAAAAGCAGCTGCAAAATAAAATATGCATCTAAACATAAAATTTCCAATTGCAAACTTTGTGAAACTAGAAATACACTAAACATTACTTGCATTTTGTAAGATAACAAAATATATGCGCAGCGCGGGCTTCTTAAATTTAAAAATAAAATAAAATAAAATGAAGTTCACTTTTATTTCATCATTATATTTATAGTCTGTAGTCCCATTCTAATTTGGGACACAGAGATTAATCAATTTACAAAAAAGACATCAAATCTCCATAAGTGACCAAATTCTAAAATAGTTTACTATTGGCAAAACCTTGCAACTGCCATTATATTCATGCCCTAAAAATTCCTATAAGTTTTTTTAACTGTTCTAAATCTAGAGACCAGCTGAATAAAGATTGTTAAACCACCGGTTGACCCAAAAGCTTAAGTTGATGGATGAAGTAAATTTACGGGTAATTACAATGGGCAACATTTTTAGGGCTACTAAAAGTGTATAGCAACATTTTTAAATAATTGTTAATGTAGCAAAATCTATCAACGATGGACTCTTATCTTTGATAAACTCCTATAAGTGACAAACTCCGAGAGCTGATCTAAATTTTGCCATATCTACAAATTCTTTTCTATTGTTATATCTGGTAATACTTTGGGCTGATCGCTATATTTGTAACTGCCCTTAAATGTAATATTATATCAAGACTCTAATACTACCCATAACTTGTGGGCTTGAACTATGTAATGTAGAAAATCCTAACAAGTGGAAATCAACAATAATTGGAGTGCAGAGGTTTGAATATAGAACCTTCCATGCTAATACCATGTTAAATCTCTGATCAACCCAAAAGCTTAAGTTGATCGGTGAAATTAAATTTAATATTATATCTAACACCCTATCAAACATCAAGACTAGAAAAAATAATATATAACATTTTAAACGGAGTATCAACAGCAGCATAAAAATAAGCATATTATATGGACTCATTATGAAATATGATAGAAAAGTGATGATAAGGACCTAATACGCTAATTAAGAGATATAGTTAGCTAGATCTCGCAATTAGTTTATGAGCTCTGTATGATAAAATCCTCCTCTGCAGCCACTAATCCTCAAAAGAACGCGCTAAGAACTATCGTTCGAGCAAAACTACCGATAATTAAGACAACATTGTCACCGACTCACCATAACACCGGACAAGATTCAACTAAACAAAACAATTAAACTGCATTTTGATAAATCAAATCCAGCCTTGGCAATTTTTCTCTAAGGCACAGAGCAGCATCCGAACAAATTTTCCGAGTAATTCGCAAAACAATAAACCAAATGGATGGTGAAACAAAGGCAAAAATAAGAGATCTAAGAAATGCGATCGGTTGCAGAAAACATACTGACGAGGAGAGTCCTGGAGAGAGTCCATTTCTGAACGCGGCCGACGACGGAGAAAGGAAGCCAGTGAGTGGGAATGAAGGAATGGAGAAGCGAAACGGTCGCAATTCCTCCGATTGTGGACAGATCTTCGGCAGTAAAACCTTCCATTTGGCACCGAAATGAAACAAATCCTCAGCCGGAGGAAGAAAATATCACGAAACTAGCAAATCCCGGTAGGATTTTAACTCGCCGGAACGGAATCTGAGACAGATCTAACGTTGAAAATGAAAGATTTTCCCATCGGAAACCATTTGAAGTAATAAATTTGATAATGATACCTAAACTCTCGTCGATTTTGCTTTTGGACTATATTTTTAATATAAATAAATATATAAATAGCTGAGAAATTATTTATTTAATTTGTTGGTTTTTACCTTAAAAAAATTGGTCAATTTCAAAAATAAAAAATAGATTGGATTGCCTAACATAAGTCGTAACAAATTTTTAAGTCTGTATAAACTCTTATTTCTAGTCCTTTTTTTCTAAGATAGATTTTTAGAAATTATTTCTTGTTTAGACTTTAAAAAATATTTTCAAATTAGATTACAAAATTAAAAAAAAGTTAGGCTGGTTTGGTAACTATTTAATTTTTTTTTTGAAAAATAAGCCTACAAACACTCTTGTACATCCAAACTTCTTTCTTTGTTATCTATTTACCGATAGTTTAAAAAACCAAGCTGAATTTTAAAAACTAAGAAAATTTGTTTTTATTTTTTGGAATTTGGATAAGAATTCAACCATTGTACTTAAGAAATAAGCAAATAATTATAAGAAATAGGGACATAAATTTTATCTAGATTTTAAAAATTAGTGCTAAATAAATTAAGTATAAAGTTTATTAATTAATGGCTATGATGTCAATGAAACTCATCAAGATGAGTATAGTTCAGCTGACATAAAGTTTACACAATCAATATCAAGTTAATAGGTTTGACTTTACTGCCTCACATGTTGTAAAAAGAAATTGAACATAAATCACATTTACGAGTAATGAAAATTTGATTCAATCATAAAGAAATTTTGTTTGATACGATGATGCAATCATAATCAAAATCCATAGATATTATTTTGAAATATGAATAATTATCAAAATGTTCTTTTCATATTTTTTTAATTAATTAAAACACAGTAACTAAATAATATGTTATACGAATTGAAACACTTTTTGTAACAATTCAAATTTCAGGAAATTTCATTTATTTATTTGAAATTATTTGAGATTGTATTTCGGATTTTGCAGATTTGAAATTTATTATTTCGAAGAATAAATTAATTTAAATTAATTTTGGTAAAATATATGAATTTTATTTGGTTTTAATTGGATTAACTATTGAGATTTAAATTCCTTCTACTCTTTCATTCGATCAGACCCCCTTCTTTTTTTCTATTTCTTTTCCTTCTGACCGAGTCACACGCCACCCGTTGTCCTCGCCTCTGACCGCCTCATTGACGAAGCTACGCCACGCCTCCATCCCAACCAGTCATGACTCACTTCACTGCGCCGCTCGTGGGTTCACCGGCCGGTCGTATTCCACCTTACCGCTCAAGGGTTTTTCCAGCCGGTGCGTCCGATTGCCCTCTCTCCTTCAAGTCGTCGCCAATTTTGGTTTGATCGTTGTCGATTTCTACCATCCAGCCGTCGTCGAACATGTGCTTCACCATATCTACTGCCAAGCTGGTCAATAGCATCGTCTACAATCGTTTCTTCGTCTGATTCGTAGTTTTTGGTAAGTTGTTGCTTGTTTCAGGTTCGTTTTGGTTCAATTCTTGTTTGCTCAACACGTTTTGGCCTAATATCTTGTCGTTCTTGGCATGGAAAGAAGGTTTGTGTAACGACCCGACCCTCTAGGACTTAGGTTAGGCCGTTACTAAAATAAATGTATGTTGAAATAAATGCTAATTAAACCAGAGAAGTTCAAAAGACATTTATTAAATGCAATGGTTAAAACAATAATAGGGTACCCAAAATTCGTAAGACTAATAAAAGTATATAAAAGAAATAATCATTAGTAATAAATTAAAACTAAATATTAAGGGAAAAATAAAGACTCTAAATTTCATGATGCAGAAGCAAGAAAAACTAGTCCCAGTGACACGATCAGGAATTCCGCTGCGCCATCACCGCTACATCTTAGTATAAAATACTCAGTAAGTAATCCCACCACTGGGGTTAGGCTAGGCATCTATGTCTCTAGATACCCACCTATGGCACATAAACACATGAAACAGGCAAGAGACTGAGTCTTATCCTACTGTAGTTAAGTATGCCCACAAAACTGGTGAATCCCCAAGGAAACACAAAACTGGTGAGCATTTAACTAATCAGAGGGGATATTCACACAGTCTCAACGTTCAAAAATTCAACACCGTACAATTCTATGACATACATGTAATCCTTGATACCATGGCTCTATCACATACACATAATCCTCAACAATACATTCTACAACATTCATATATACCTTAATCATCAAAATTCCACAACATACAAGTATGCCTCAACATCAACAGATCTGATATCAACATATGAAAACACATACCCTCACATATTAACGATCACGTGCCTAGGTGTGTCTTTAAACAAAACAGAACTCGTGTCAGAACATACTTGATTCAGGTCATACTATCAGACAACATGCTAACATTTACCATAACATACACTCATCACGCTAGCATACAAATAAAGTCTGGCCCGTGGGCAGTTCTAGTGGTAAGATTACTTACCTTAATCGAAAATCCACAAATAAACTCAGACAACCAAACGATGACCGCGGTTTGAAGAAACGACCCTAACATATGAATACAACCATTAAGTTTCAGTCCAAAAATAATTGCGACATCTCAGAGTCAAAACCACAATACCCAAAGCTTACCCAAGGAACTCGATTAACAACCACTCCAAATCTCATTCCAACAGATTTTAACTCCCAATGGACGACAACTCGGAACCCTAGGGATACAAGGGTTAAGTCAAACTTAATTCAGTGATCAAAGCGTGCCCACAAACCAACAATAAGGACTATACCTCTTACCAAAACTCTTGCCGAACGATCTCGAACCTGCTGGACAGCCCCTCCAACAGTTTCCTCGATTCAAATCTAAGGCCAAAAATAATTCGAATAAGTTAGCCTTCATTCCAAATTTAATGGGGGCCCAACTTCCACCCAAAACTTCACAAAAGGTTTACCTAAAACTGCCAGATCCGGCGAACCTAAAGATGACGGCAGTGGCGGACGGCGAACAGAGGCTAGGAGGCGCTACAGCTGGAGACTGGAGCGGCAGTGGGCGGCGGACGCGCAGATCTGGTGGCTGGGCTCGGACCTGGGCGAAATCGGCACGGTGGACGGGTCAAAATAGGAGGGGCGGTGGCGCACGGATCCGGTGGCTCGTGCGGCGAAGGGAGTTTTTTGATTCATGACTTTAATCCACTCATCTTTGTCAACATCCTCCATTGTTTGCATATAAGACAATGGATCCTCAACTCCATCATCAGACATGATGTTTTGGGCTTCAGTCAAACCCATGTAGCGTTCCGGTGGGTTCGCAACCCTCTACTATGTCGAGGCAGTCTCAACTCTTGAGATGGTTGACTAGATGAACCGACATCAATAACTCTTGTTGATCTATCAATCTATTCAACAACTCTTGTTGAACTCTCAATACTCTCATTAGAAATCTCATTTAAAACAAGTTTGCTTCGTAGTTTATGATCCCGGATGTGGTCTTCTTCCAAGAAGATAGCATTTGTCGATACAAACACCTTATTCTCACTCGGATCATAAAAGTATCCACCCCTCGTTTCCTTGAGGTAACCTACAAAGAGGCAAACTTTTGAACGTGGTTCCAACTTTTTAGGGTTAGCCACTAGCATGTGGGTTGGACATCCCCAAATCCTGAAGTGGCATAAACTACCTTTATGGCCTCTCCATAGCTCAAAAGGCATTTCAAAAACACTCTTTGAGCCAACGTTCTTCAAAATGTAATATGCAGTCTCCACTGCAAATCTCCAAAACGAGCCTGGAAGATGAGCATAATTCATCATAGACCGAACCATGTCCAACAGGGTTTTGTTTCTCCTTTCTAATACACCATTCTCCTGAGGTGTACCTAGAGTCAAGAGTTGGGACGTGATTCAATGTTCTATCATATAGTTCTGGAATTTAAGGTCCATATACTCTCCACTACGATCAAATCGTAGTGTTTTTATCTTCTTACCTAACAAGTTTTTAGCTTCAACCTTATACTCTTTGAATTTTTCAAGAGTGTCAGACTTATGTTGCATTAGGTATAGATACCCATATCTTGAATAATCATCTATGAAAGAGATGAAATATTCATACCCACCTCGAGCTCTAACACTCATCGGACTATAGAGGTCTGAATGTATAAGCTCCAAGGTTTCCTTGGCTCTATAACCTTTTCTAGTAAAAGGTCGTTTGGTCATCTTGCCTTCAAAGCATGATTCACATACCGGCAAGGAGTTTTCTTCTAAATCTTTTAGAAGTCCACGGTTCACCAACTTCTCAATCCTATTGAGGTTGATGTGACCTAACCTTAGATGCCAAAGATGGGTGTTTTCCTTAGGAGAAACCTTTGGTCTTTTTGCAGTTGTTGTTATTTTGAACATTTCAGTATACAAATTATTTTCCATTGAACCAAAACCAATCTCTATGCCATTCTTGAAAATAAACACTTTATTCTCAAAAAAGGAGACGATATAACCTTGTTCAATTAGACAAGAAACTAAGATTAAGTTCCTCTTGATATGAGGAACTACAAAAATATTATCCAGTAACAAAAAACGTTTCTTGTCCAAAAATAACTTCAACCTGTCTATAGAAATAGTTGAAACAACCTCACCAGTACCGACTTGAAGAGTCAACTCTCCATCTTCCAACGTTTTTCAGGAACTAAATCCTTGGTAGGAAGAACTTACGTAATTAGTAGCACTTGAATCGAGTATCCAGACAGAATCATAATTCTCTATCAAACACATCTTCAAGACAAATAAATCACATTTACTGTCTTTAGACTTCTTCCTCTTCGAGAAAATAGTGGGATCAACATCATAACCTATATAAGTTCCAAGTTCTATTTCAAAGAACAATTCTCGTCGATGAACTTTTCCAAAGTCAGTAACAATTTCTTTCTCTTTTAGTCCTTTGACATTCAAGAAAGACTGAAGATTATCTTGGGAACTGACACTACTAGTTTCTTTGTCATCCATCTTTTTGTGCTCAAAAAGTGAGAACTTATGTTCAAACAATTCTTGCAACGAGTCCGTGATCTGATGTGCAATGACCATGTTCTTAACCCTTTTGGCTAATGCATCAGGTATGCTAGCCAAAATGTAAAGTTGGGCCATCGAATTAGCCTTCATCCACACCTCATATGCATTACGAACATTTCGCAGTGCATCAAGGGTCAGGACTTGAGGACACTCCTCAACCATGACAAACTCGAGATCGTTTACCACGAAATATGTTTTAAGAGACTCTTTCTAGTGTATATAATCGGTCAAATTAAAAGAGGCAAGTAGCAGAAAATCATACATGTTGCTGAAAAAACAAATACATTGATCTACATTAGATTTTAGCAAATACTCTTTAAAACAAAATTCAATCTGGTTTATTAAAATCTAAATGAACCCTGTGTGACATCTAGTTTTACAATCATGCCTAAGTGGTTTTGGACAAAAGCCACCGAAGGGTAGTCAATTTATCCCTCCTCTGAACTGAGACACTCTCAACCAGTCATTAATACCAGGGTAACTCTTGTTCCTATAACGACTATCCATCATCGATTTGGTCAAGAAATCATTAACTTGCTTAACAATTTCCCGTAAGTGCGACCCTTCATTTTAGATCCTAGAGTTCCACCCCAAACAGCCAATCCGAAAGGAAAAAATCCAATTGGGGTAATAGCTAAAGCGACCCTATCCATTTTTAGAGTTCACCTTGATATTGACCAACCGCACAAACTAGAATTAGCAACAAAACCGAGTCCCTCTCATTCCAAATGAGAGGGCGGGATCCCTTGTTCAAGCCCCAGAATCAGCACTTAAGGGAACAACCTCTCTACTATCCCTAAAAGCGAATAGGAGTAAATTCCCTCTTGCACCCTACTTCCCCAGCTATCATCAGGTCTTACCTCTGAAATGGCAGTCTTATTGAGCCAGCATTGTTGAGCCAACCCTCACCCCTCACCTATGCAAATCTAAGGGTAATTCCAAATAAATAGGAGTTCATAGTTAGTTCAGGATTAAGGTCAAGTTACCTAGGTCATCGTTTTGAAATAGTCAGTCTTAAAAAGTAAACAACGTTATAAAGTAAGAGTGACTCATTTCGTGGTTTGATCTTGTACAAACTCTTTTGCACAAGGACACCCTCACTCCTCATGTCCAACATGAACGAATTAGGATCACTTCGTTTATAACACTTTACAACTTCTTGTAATAACTACAGAGTGGGTCGTATCCAATAGTGTTATTAGAATAAGGTACCCAACCTTATTCATATACTATAGAACATTTTGACTATTTATTCGAACTTGGTCCAACTTTATGTGGAACCTTTATGTCTCCACATAAAGTTTAAGTACTCATCTAATAGTCAAGGGACTTTTAGGTTTATTGGATTTCTATTCAAGCAATAGATCTATTCAATAATACCTTTATTGAATTTTCAGAATAAGTTCCATTGTTTACATACCACGAGTTTTAGGACATAAAATAAAAAAAAACTACCATCCCGGCCCCCTTGAACTTAAAACTGGCTTCCCTAGGGGGGTTAAAAATCACCTCCTTACGAGAACAGTCTATGCTAGCATGGGTGGCAGTCAACCAATCCATGCCCAGAATCACATCAAAGTCTCACATGTTTAACACTATTAGAGTCACATTAAGGATGCGATTCGTTATTTCTAATTGACACGCTTTTATCTTTTCACTTGCTATCATAATTTCTGCTGACAATGTAGATACTGATAAAACATAACCCAGAGGTTCTAAAACTAGCATAGCATGCTTTATGAACAACGATGAAATGAAAGAGTGAGACGAGCCAGAGTCAAATAATGCCAAGGCATATGCCCCAAGATTGGGAGCGTACCTATCACTACTGTTCACGAATACTCAGCTTCCCGATGATTGGTGGCATAGACCCGACCCTACTGTTGCTGTCAGTTTGAACTACCCTAATGCGAACTCGGGGGCTGACCCTCTGCACTTTCGGAACCACTACTAGGGCATTGGTATGTCGTATGCCCTGCCTGCTTTCATTTAAAACAAGTCCCCGTGCCAATCAAACAGTATCCCCAATGATGCTTTCCACACGACTTGCACACTGGTCTTTCCCTCCAAACTCCTCCTGAAGCAGTAGCGTGCCGTTGGGCATGCCCTTGCGACCTGTCTGTACTTTGAACCTTCTGCGAAGGTCCCAGAGCTTTCTGCTCAACTTTCCTCTTCTGGCCTGAGGCAGGTTCCTCTGTCAAGGACTTCGAGAACTCTATCCCTGAAGGATAGCCCACACGTGCTGCTGCTCGGAATGCTGTGGCATAGTTGGGAGGCTCCAGAGCTTGCACAATACCTCGCACCTCGTCCCGAAGTCCTTGCACAAATCTTTCAGCTCTTTTTGCTTCAGTAGACACCAGATCAGGGGCGAAGCAAGACAACCTGGTAAACTTCTCCTCATACTCCTCTACTGTCATGGTCCCCTGCTTCAGATTCATAAACTCAGCCTGCTTGTTGTACCTCACGTGAGCAGAGAAGTACTTCTCGTAAAATTGCTCCTTAAACTGGTCCCACGTGGCTCGGCCCCCACTGGTTTCTATCATTCTTTCAGCTAGCCGCCACCAACACTTGGCATTATCAATGAGAACAAAAGCGGCACACTGCAGCTTCTGCTCCTCTGGACACCTCATGTACTGAAAAATCCCCTCCACAATGGAAAACCACAACTCTGCGTTTGTGGCGTCTTTCAGGGACCCGTTAAATGTCTAGGGATCATAATGCTTGAAGTCCCATAGATATCTGGCCTCCAAGGAAGGGTCTGCCACAGTCCGGTTCAGGGCCCTACTTTGATTCTGAAGTTGTGGTAACGGGACCGACGAGGATGGAACCTGCTGCGGCTGTGCGTGCTGAGCTATCTGCTCAGCCACCATATCCCTTAGTTGCCTTATTACGGCCTGTGTGACGAAATTCCCAACTGTAGTCATGGCTGTGCATTCTACTGGAATTTTTTAGGATGACGATTCTGGCGAGGGCACAGTCAAAGTTCGAGGCCCGCTTTTGGTCTAACTCTTTGCCAGGTTGACCATAAGGGTCACGAGGTGGCGGGTCCCACACTTCTTGGCTCTGCACCTCAAAGTCTTGTATGTTAGGGTCCTGCTCCCCAACTACTTTCTTAGCCCGATAACCACACGTAACGCTTTAATAAACACTAGCAGGGTAAACCATCAAATGGCTACACAACAGGTAAGATTTCATACATAATTCCCTAAAGAACTTTAAACGACATACCTGGCGATGACGAGAGATCCATTTGTGGCCATAAGGAACAGTTTGGACTCACGATGTAAGTCAGTCTATAGAACCTAAAACTTAGGCTCTAATACCAACTGTAACGACCCAAATTTCTAGTATATTTCTAGGACGCTACTCTATGCATGCATAGGCTTTGCAATACATTTCTCGAAGAATAATTAAATAAAAGAGAAAAAAAAGTTATTTCATTAAATAAAACTGAAATAAATAAAGAAGAGAAATCCTGGAAATACCGTTCAAGGTACCTCTAACCCAACTTTAAAATAAATAACAATTAAATAAATCAATAAATGAAATCAAGGAATGTTTCATAGGATTTTAAAATGTCTGATTCCTAAACCAAACACTAGTAAATGAAACCTAAGTATGGAAGCAATAAGTCGTCCAAATGGTCAGGTCACAAATCTCTCTTGTCATGTGGGGTTTATCTTTGCCCTTACCTGAAAAACATGAGAGAAAAAAAAAAGGGTGAGTATATATGTATACTCAAAAAGCGACCCACTACTAAGCCTAATCTGCTAGCCTTTCCATCGGGACACGGGTGCACAGCAACATCATAGGCATAGGCATAAGGGGTGAACCTGAAGGCACGCTTTCATAAGTAGAGACCTTGGTAGGTACTAAGGTAAGCATAAGTGGTGGTCCCAATGGAAACGTTAACAGTCACTGCAATCTCATACAGACAAGCATTCATCCAACGTCATAAATCATGCTAAGACTACATAAACGTTCACCATTCATCCATCCATATATAGACATATCAAAATATTACATTCCAATTGGAACCAGTGATACGCATGCTTAGGTTCAAGGGCAACCGTTAGTAAATTGCTTACCTTGGGTTTAGGCCCATGCAAAAGGAAACGAATAGCTGAAGCTCTCTCCTAAATTAGCAAATGCTTGAATCAAAGCCCCTGACACCAACCACAACACATAATTCAATTTGTGGGGCGAATCCCCAAAATCTAAACAAATTAATTCAGCAATCCTCGCACAACTTACCCCCAAAACTTGCCTAAAACAATCAATGAAGGCTTTGGTTGCGCCTTAGAACCTCCACTTCAGTCTCTTGATTCAAAAATTGGACCAATCGTCAAGTCAAGATTTCACTAAATAGCCAAGATCTTTCGAGAAACCTTAAAAGAACTGACCAAAACAACCAAGTTCTTACCCCACAATACGCGAACAGAGGCCACATGAGCAGGCTCGACGCTGTACGGACAACCACTGCCGCGGGTGTCGATGGCCTTGACGACAACGGTAGAACGCAGTTAAGGACAGCTGAAGATGGCATGGCTCGCATCTTTACGGCGACAGCGGACTTGACTGAGGTCGATGGAGGCAATCGCGGCGCACGTTTGGAACGACAAACTCAACAAGGACGCGTGGCGTTGGCGGCGGCTGGATGAACGCAGCTTCGTGTCGACAACGAACGACGACGCCTCCTGGTGCGCGATCGACGGCAGCTACGGCTAGGCAGTGGGCTCCTCGCGTGGCTGTAAGAAGAAGGCTTAGAGAGGGAGGCGTGCGGCTGGGAGAAGAAGAAGATTTTCCCTTTTTCCTTTTTTTTTTTCTTTACTTCACGCATCTTGAGGTCCCCTTTTTAAAATAATCAAACTCTTAACCCTAATTCTTTTAAGAAAAGAAAAGACAAAACAAAAAATAAAAATAAAAATAAATAAATATAACAACCCCCAATTTCTCTTTTCTCAAAAAAAAAAAAAAAAAAAAAAAAAAAAAAAAAAAAAAAAACTTAAACCACCAACAAATTATTTAATTACCTAAACTTTGGCCTTGAATTAAAAGAAATGAATAATTTCATGAATTAATTTAAATTTACCTAGATTCCAAGACGTTACAGCAACAATGCAAGGCAATAGGGAGAATTTGCGAACAGTAATCTCAAATATAATGTGTTCAGATTGTACACTTAATACAAGTTGCCTTCAATCTGATGTTTTTAGTTGCAATTTTCTCTCATCCTTCTAACATTAAAGATCAAGATAATAATGAGATAAGAAGCTTTTTGCTTGTCAGTTGTAGGATTTATGTTTACTAAGCCTATTTTGTTGGAAAATACAGAATTGGACCATTAGAAACATTTGTAGTTTTCTAAATTTATATTGTTCATTGATCTAAGTTCAATTTCCTAATTTTTATGTTAAGTTTGTTCTTTTTTTTCACATGTTTACCCTTGAAGTGAAGTAGAGAGTAATGCAATACTTGAAATTAGGGTGTATTTTCATTATTCTCTATAGAGTTGAATGATATTTTTTAGTATTATTTGGTTAAAGAATTATTATGTATTTAAGATATTTCACTCATGTTCTTGATATTGATACAAAAAATGGTAATGGTAGTCCTTTGAACTATGAGAACTTTAATTGTATGATATTTTGATCAGAGACTAATATGATTAAAGTAATATCATATACAATTAGTCTTCGATCAAATTAGTCTATCATATAATATGATTAAAGTAATATCATATTATAGGATAGACTGGAAGCACCTCTTTGTATGCTTTCGTCGTCTGGCGTATTCCCATTACCATTGAAACAGTGGTTAACATTTCTAGATTGGGAGTGTTAACATCGGGTGTGATATGATAACTTATTTACTCTTGTGTTTTCTAATATTAGGTGGAGCTTGAGATGTAGTGGTCATGTTGGATATGGAAAATGTCAATAATTAAGTTTCTCTTTTTTTTAGACTTTAAAACAAAGGAATATAGTTCTACTATTGTGGTGAAAATAACTTTGCTATGAAGATTTATTGGGTTGTATGTATTTAAAGTGTGTCATTGATTTAATGTTGGTCAAGAGGTAGTAGCTTAAGCTCGTGAAGTTGTTTTGGGCTTTTACTGGCTATTGTATATTCCTCAACCAGGCCTATCTATAATGCAACCTATGTAAGAATCATCTATCTTTTAGCCTTTGTTTCATTGTTTTCAGAATCTGGCTTGTTTGTTTCATATTTCCTGGGAGATTAGAAATTTAAATATTTAATGTTGAATTAATTTGCATGGAAGATTGGTTTAGGTTACTCGTTGGGTTGTTATTTTTCTATCCTACAATTATGACAATCATTTCGCATACACATGTTTCGTGGCTATCCAATGGTTATAGTAACTACTTCTAGGTTGTTTCAAGTTAAGTTCTAGTCTTCAAGGGCACTCGAGCACTTTTAGGCTGTGTTTGTAGTTTTAGGAGGTGGGTGACACATCTTAGGTAACCGTAGGAATTTTTTAGGTAACTTTGGAACGTCTTAGATGAGAGTCAAAGTGATACTTTGGCATTTTAAGATGGTTTTGAGAGTGAAAGTAACACTCAAATAATTTTTAAATTATTTTGAAAGTCAATGTCATTTAGACACTTTTTAGGAATTTTTTTTATGTGAATTACATACTAAAAATGATAGTTGACCACTTTAGATTCTCCTTCAGATGTAAAACTCTCTTGACTCTTTTAATTGAAAATGTTGTGTTTGGGTTTTTCTTCTCTTTTTACTTGAAAACATTGAGTTTCTCCTTTGTATCAAGAAAAAGAGATGACCTCCTAGAGCTACTATGTCTAGCCACTAGTATTTGAGTTATAAGCATATTGTTAGTTTCTTGGCATTTGAATAGTTCTTGAGTTATAACTCTCCATTTATTAGCTTCTTTTTTGGATAGTTATTAAGTTACCCCCTCCATTTTTGTTAGCATAGTTTGTTAGTTTCTTGGCATAGTTTGCTCATTTTTTTATGTATAGGTGGAATGAACTCATCTTAACTATAGGAAATGTTGGTGTAAGAGTAGCTAGCATGTAGTATTGGAGCGTATTGAACAAAATCATGTGGGAACATCCCCTTCGAGTTGTATAATTGATGATGCAATTAGTAGAGTTTTCGATCCCAATCATGGTCATGTACGAGACATACATATATTGTTGCATGGTCAATGGATAAAGTCAAACTATGTAAGAAAATTTATTTACTATTTTGTGAATTAAGTATGTATTTAGTTCATTAGCTACTCTATTGTTAGAATTAGATCATGATGATTTACGAAAGCTATTTTGTTTTATTTTTTATTAGGTGATTGATATGACTACAAACATCGGAGCTACATATTTTTTGTGGGAGAATTTTCATATCGCTATAATCTAAACATCTCTTTTGATTGTATCAACTTTTTGGGATTATATATGTAGTCATTTTATTTGGGTTAAGAATTTATAACTTGTTCTATTAGGTAAGAATTTTGTTGGAATATACTTTTGATGACTATATCAAACCTTTTGGATGAATATAGTATTTTATTTCTTTTGTATGCTATAAATTTGAAGATTTTGGTTTTAATTATGATTGTGGATTTGGATGAAATGCAAATTACATCTTTTTTCATCTAGACAATAATATTTCTATAAATATATGTTTATAAGTAATTCTACAATAATATTTGTGAAACAAATTGTATAATCTAAAAAAATGTAATTAACAAGTGCTATTAAAGATCAATTATAGCATTGTTTTTACTACCACAAAAAAATGCTATAAAAAGTTCATTAACATTAAAATTCATGCTTGAAGATGGGGTATTTATAGCTTTTTTTCATTACAATGAAAAAACGCTAATAAAAATGAGGGACTTTTAATAGCGTATCTAAAATTGCTATAGAACGCCTTTTATAACATTTTTTTATTGTTACAAAAACTTTTGATGATACTTTTTCAAATACAATGAAACGTTTCTATAAAATTGAATTAAAGCCATCATATGTTAACTTTCTATAGCGATATTAATAGTTGTATAAAAACGCTATAGAAAGTTGAGGACTTTTAATAACATTGGCTACGACAACATTTATAAAACATTCTGAAAACTCTTTTATAGCATTTTTACAATGTTATTTAAAATGATATTGAAAGATTTTGATAGCATTTTTTATAGTGTTGAAAAAACGCTATCAAAACGTTTCAATAATGTTTTTTTAGTATTTGAAAAACGCTATTTAAACGTTTTGATAGTGTTTTTCTAATGCTATTAAAACATTTCAATAGCGTTTTTTTTTACGCTATGAAACGTTTTTATAGCCTCATATAAGCACGATTAAAATGAACTTTTTATAGCGTTTTTTATAGCAGTGAAAAAACGCTATGGAAAGTCATGAACTTTCAATAACATGGGCTACGACAGCATTTCGAAAACGCTATGGAAAGTCTACGATAGCGTTTTTTTAATGCTATTGTAAGTGATATTTCTTGTACTGAGTGTTGACGTTATCATCCCATTTCCATGAATTTAAGGACATCCCAGTAGCAGTTTATAAGTCGTCTTCGAGTCTATGACATGAAACAACACGTCGGCCTCCAGGTCATTAATGAGAAGTTCTAAGCGTATCATGTCTATCGCCCTTTGGCTGCCTTGGTTGAAACCTTAAATTACCAACTTGTTGTTCGACAATTCTTCCATGAGGATGCCCAATTGCTTCATAATCGTCTTAGGCATTATATTGACAGCTGATCCATTATCTATGAAAATTCTCCCAACTCTATATTCTCGAACGTATGCTGAGGCGTACATAGGCCTATTATGCAACTTTGATCCCAACAGTAGATCCTCATCTGAGAAACCTATGGACGTACAGCAAGAGGCATACGCGTGCGTCGTAGAGGTCGGAACACTAGATGTGTTGTACTCTAACAACGCATCAATGAGAGCCATCTTCATTTCTTGAGGGAGTGACAACAGGTCATCTATATTAAATGATAATAAGTCTTTTTTTTCTTCCATAACTTTCGATGAACTTAGAAGAGTATCCTCTTCTTCTGACGTGCTCACAGCGTGACATACAACAATCTCTGGCGCTTTCCTCGAACAATAGCCCTAAAAGTTCTCTAATAAGAAATCTGCTAATGTCACCTGTCGCCTGGGTTGAGAGAAGTCCTCATCTTCCTCCTCAACAAGCCTGGGCTTCCAAGCCTTTTTTTTTTCCTTTCCTTTTCTGAGTCATGTTCCCTCTTCCAAGCCTCCCAAGTCTAGGCTTGCTCCGGTCGTTTGCATTTCGGTAGGTGAATAAGTTGCTTTCTAGTAGTTGCTCAAGCATATATGCAACGTCGGAGTCATGAAACGAATAAACTTTTTCCTACCTCTCCTTCAAAGTTAGGCGACGTCTTTCGCCTCCATCATTTTTCTTCCCAATTTTCTTCTCTTTTCCTTTCGAAGAAAATTTTAGCAAGGTCATATTAATGACCATTGATTCCTTCGTGGCACTTTTCACAATCTTCTCAGTGCCCTTTATCTCTTTTTTGTCCTTTTTCATCTTAGGGATCAAGAAATCCCTCATCCCCCTATTGTCGATGCTCAACTCCATATTGTGGGTGTGAGTTGCCAAGTCCTCAAACGTACAGGGTTTTATTCCCTGGAAAATATAAAGACGTCCCCAGTGCATACCTTGAGTGCACATTTCAACCGCAAATAGTTCGATGAGTCGGTCTTTGCAGTCCAAGCTTAGTGCTCTCCATCGGTTGATGTAATCAATGACCGGTTCTTCTTTTCGTTGTTTGGCATTTGTCAACTCCATCATGTTTCCTATGTGTTTGGTGTTGTAGAAGCGATTCAAGAACGTTCTTTCCAGTTGTTCCCAACTGTCGATCACCTCAAGCTCTAGATTTTCGTACCAGTCAAAAATATTTCCTTTCAATGTTCCAAAAAACTATTTGACCAGAAGATCTTCTCTGGTTCTTGCGTTCTTGCATGTTTCGATAAAATGGGCAATGTGTTGTTTCAGGTTACCCTTTCCATCGAATTGTTGGAACTTCGAGGGTTGGTACCCAGCAGGCATCCTCAAGTTGTCAATTCTCTGGGTGTACAGCTTGGAATACAGGAGGTCTGAGACAGGCCTCCATACTGAGCCCTCATAGAAGTTATGATCATATCTTGCAACTGTTGGACCAATAGAGACGCAACAGAGTTTAATTTCTGCAGTTAAGCTACATGCAACGCGGTCTTCCTTTTGTCATTTGCCCTAACAGTAGGGGTTTGACTTGACTCAACGGTTTCACAAGTCTGCACCTGCTCTCTTAAGACAGCGATCTCATGATCTCGCTCCTCAACAGCTTTCGTCAGAAAATTTATCTTTCTTTCCATTTCCATCATGGCTACCTCGACCATCACGTCTGCCATTATGACAAACATCACATTGGGGTGTGATTCCTTCTTCGACTTGCTGAAGGCAGAAGTAGAGTTGTCAAACAAGGTATTTTCCTTTATGACAACCCCGCCTCTAGGAGACTCTGTCACTGTTTTAGAATGCTATGTGCGATGACGAAGCTCTGCTTTTGTCTCCGTAGAACCTTCTTTGAGCAATTGCAGATGACAGGTCCCATGTAGGAGTTACTTGCAACAGTTACTTTGGATATAGCTTTCTTTGGTGCCATTGATTTGTTTGGATGTTAAGAAGAGATGAAAGATAGAGACATCCCACCAGACGTGCCAATTTATTCGCACGAGATTTCCAGAGAAACTTGTTTCGTGGAATTTGAACTTGCGTTGATGTAGATTTGACGCAAACATGATTCGATCTCTAGTACTTGATCGTCTAATTCTCTCTCAGTTGAATGCGTACGCTTGACTTGAAGAAGCGAAGCGCTTGATGTTCTTGAAGTTGAAGTCTTGGAAGAGTCCTTCTATCTAGGAGTCTTCTGATTGCTGGGAGAATTCTCTCTGGGCTCTCTAAAATTTAGAATTGTTGACCCCCACAAATGAAGAGAGCTCTTATATTTATAGGGTTCTCTGGTGGGTTTCGTGGGCTTGGGCTTGGTTAGTCCATAGGTCTGGCCCTTGGGCCCAATTTATTGGACTTGGACCTACTTTGGCCTTTGGGTCAAATTAAGTCCATTTTTTGGCTCAACTAGACTTTAACTAAAATTATAATATCAAATTGGGTCAAATTAATTTCACTCAATCCAACGTTTGTGATAAAAACACACGACATCATCAAACTTTGCCAATTTATGTCTTCAATTTTAATTTGGGAACACATGTCAACTTCTAATTGGTCCCAAGTCCAATTATTTGGAGTTGCATCATTAATTTAGTGATTGACGTGGCAATTTGTGACTGGTCCAAAATTTCTCCTTCAAGAGGAGCAATTAAAACCTATGTTGAAATTGATTTTACTTCAATTAATTACTTTGAACCCCTGACGGGTAGATTTCTTGCTACACAATTTAATTCTTATTAATGACAAAATTTTCAACATCAAAGGGAGGAGTTAAGGAAAAGTTGGAAAAATAAATTGAATAAAATATATAAGTATGGTCTCATTTTGATCATCATACAGATCACTTTGAACCAGAAGTTCAAAAGATAATTAATTTGCAAAATATTGCAAATCAAATGCTATATGCATTTATAGAATATTTACTGCTGCAAGAAAGCAACCAAGTTATACAAAAAAATGTGGAAAATACACCCTCTAAAATTGATATCACATTACAACAATACTAATGAGCTTGCAACACGCCTGAAGCGTGACAGACACATGGGTTCCAAAGATAAAGATCCTCGAAAAAAAAGTAGTCGATAATCAAAATGACTCAGTTGAGAATATGAATATTCCAGAAGAAATCCTAAATATGAGTACTTATGAGAATCTTGAAGTAAAAGAGGATAATAAAGATATGTCGATAATTTTATGTCATGACAAGAAAAAGATGAAACCATACTTAAATGAGTTGATAACATTTTTGCATACAATACTGCTCACGATATTATTTATGAAAATAAGAATTATATACTCAGATATATTGAAAAATGTCGTGACATAGAAAAAATTGACCTATGTGGAAAGAAACAATCCAATAAAAATAAATTCATTTTTCAAAACATGAGAACTAGTAGTTGAGGCATTAAAGAATGTCAAATATGTGAGATATAATTAAGTATTTGTAAGAAAACAAATAGAATTGAGTCGCAATATATAAAGCGAGATAAATTCCACAATAATTTTGGCAAAGAATTGGTATTGATTATGAGGAGGCATGTTATCCTATGGTGGATACAATACCATGAGATATTTAATTTATCTGCCTGTGCATGAAAAGCTTAACATGTATATTATGGATGTAGTTATTGTACATTTATATGAATCATTTAACAATATATCCCTAAAGGATTCAAGGTACCAAAATCATATAAGTAACATATTAAATAATTATATATATATATAACATAGATTTTTATAAAACATTCCTAAAGTAATCATCTTATTAAATATTTGATGATATGAGGGTATAAAAATATCCATATTTGTCCATATGCTTTTATAAAGAAATCACAACATGAGATTTACTATATATTATTTTTATATATATATCTTGATGATTTGAGTAGAAACTCCTGCAGAAATTTCAAAGACAATAGAGTTTCTTAAGAAAGAAATTGAGATGGTAAGTTTTGTCTTAGCTTGCAAATAAAGCATAAAAAAATGAAATTGCATCAATTTATATATAAAATATCCTATATGGACTGGTTCCATCATTAAACATTTCTATGATGTTTCATTGGCTTGGTGTAAAAATTTATATCATCTGATATCATAAAAATAATAAAGAACTTTAGGTCTCAAATAACCATAGTTTTTAGAAAATATGCACACTTGTATCTTTACTAGTTTATACGCTACTTATCATAGCATAAATATAAAAAGATATTGAAGTAGAGTTAAACATATGTTATGTTTTTATTTGAGAATTAGTTTATATGGATTTATTTTATTCTCATAAATCTATTTGCAATCTAGTTGATCGTGAAGATGTAAGTTACTTATCTGACCCATTAGAATAGATCTTAACTAAGTTACCTAGTACATAGAGAAGATTTTTTATATCGTAGTAGCTTATGAAGCAAACTATAACTACTTTAAATCATGTTAAAATCTTGATGATGTACGAGGCTAGCCAATAGTGTTTTTGTTAAGATAAACCGTAAAGTATTGACATCACTATTCAATGAATTTCTTCAAAAGACGACTCGAGACTTATCGACAAAGGTGTAACCTGCAACAACATTTGAGAAGTTAAACACACAACATTTGTATTTGACAACCAAGACTAGTGATGTTTTCATGAGGGGAGTAAATATGTTGCACTCTTTTTTCTTCAGTAGGTTTTTTTTTCCATTGGGTGCATATATTCTATATGCTATAGACATCTAATAGAGAGTATTATAAATATGAAAATTATGTAGATGTCCATGCATAGCCTCCATAATAGATTAAAACTCATCCATTAACCTCTCCAATTAATCCCCATAATTATCTCGTCCCCTCTTTACGTTTCATTCTTGTAACCATCATTCTCACAACCTTATAAATAGAGGTTGTAGAGATCATTTAAATACATACCTCAATTGAACATAATACATATATTCTCTACTGTTTCTCTTCATTTCTCTCTAATATTCTTATGTGTGTTCTTATCTCTCTATATTTTGTAACATGTATATTTTTCAAAATTTTGTTAATCCCTGTAGAGTTATTTATAGTCAATTATCTTAATAATTTATGTCACCAGTCATTATGTTTCTTCATAAATAGATTTTAAATTAATCTAATATTATAAAGTACTCTTAGAAATAAATTTATTAAAAACTCATTTGGATTGATTTTCTAAGTGTTTATAAATATTTTTTTTCACTTATAATACTTATTTGAACACTTAAAAAGTCAATCGTGAAACACACTAAAATTGCACAAATTATATGGAATGCAAGCTCTTTTATTTAAGAATTAAGATTTAACCCACAAAACTACTTAGACAAAAATAAATAAATAAATGAAAATCAAGTAACCTTGAACAAAGGATAATATTTGGATACAATTCCAAATGTATAAAATTCTTTATTTCTCATATCCAATATATATTATATATATATAGATTTTTTTAATTAAAAAAAAAAAAACAGCGTAAAAATCTATTCAAAATGGTCTGTTTCGATACAAATCAACATTATGATTTGGTATTATTGTTTACACCCAAAAAAATTGTGTTTTATGATTCGATGAGTTAAGAAAATGTATTTGATGAGCAATCTTGCTAGCAAACTATTTTCAGATCAAAATAGAATACTGTTTTCGGATTTGTAATCCAAACACTTAAAATGTTGAAAATTGGGTTATGTGACCATACCACACAAATTTAGTAAACATTGTTATGTTTTCTATATATCCAGATTCCGTATTAAAAAAAATTAATTGCAGAATTATGATAGAAAAAGATAAAACAAGGTTAAAAATCACAATTAGTCTAACAATTCGAATTTCAGGAAACGATTTGGCATGTACTTTTCAAATAGCAACAATTTGATCCTGTTGAAATATATGTTAAATTGGTCATCTTCTTATAATGTTTGCTACTCCAATGATCAGAAACAGACGCCATCTTTTCAGAGATAACTTCAACAAAGGACTTCAAAGTGGAAGCAGAGCATAATCAAGCCAAAAAGGTATATGGTTTCATATTTAAGTCCTTTGGATTGACATTTTATTAGACTTTTCATTTAAAGTTAGACAACAATTATTGAAAATGAAAATACACTCCAAAAACTATTTTGAGTGATTGTCAAATACTCAAACGTCTAATCTTTTAAATTAGTATATTTATGGTTTAAAGTGTTTTCCCATTCCTGATTCCTGTGTTTTAGTTGCATTGATTGAACATTCGACTTTATTCTTCGGGCTCAACTCCTAAAGGAAGTTCTAAATACAAGTAATGAACAAGTTTCAAATTTTCTAACATTTTTAAAAATAAAAATTTTAAATATTAAATAAATATAGTATTTCAGGTTATAAATTCAATTGTTTTTTTTTGTAAAATTAAAATCTGAATTGTTAATACATTACATATTATACGACATTACAAAATGGGTATTTAGAAAATTTTACCATAAAACAAGTTGATAAATTAATTAGTGATGGTATATACTCAACCTAATATTTAACTATAATTGGATTTATGATTTATAAATATATTATCAAAAAATTGTTTAAATTAAAATTAAATTTCAGAATCTACTGTCAAACAGATATTTGAAAATATTCAATAGTGCATTACCCCTTAAACTAGACAATGATAGAAAAAAAACTCACAAGATGCTTGTTTTGTTATAAGACAAGAACACCAAAATAATGATATGAAAATTTTCTGGAATAAGATAATCTCGAACATAAAAAGGGTTTACAATGAAACCATTCGTTCAATGATATCATGCCTCACAAGCAAAACACATAACTACGTTCAACCCAAAATCAAGTGAATTAAAAAGAAACTCTGAAACAAAAATCTATGACCTGAGAGGAAGTTGTAACCTAACTTTCTCCAGGCATGCTCTTGATAATATCCGAATCACCTGAAAGCCATTAAAATACCATAATTAGAACATTATGTTCAAGCAGTAATCCAGCAGTACACAACAAGACTGGATTATCGAGAGGTATACCGGGATCGATAATGCTGAGGCAGCATACTCTGTAGTATTTGCCACAAGCGGTTCCAAGGTCTACATTGCCTGAGAACGTACAAAGAGAGATTTGTTCACAAGAAGTCAAATTCAAGCAAATCTATACCATCATAATTAACTTCTAATGCAGAACAAGGGCACACTACCCTAGACTAAGGGTAAAGTGTCAAAAGGCCATCCTAAATTCTTTTGTTTAGGCTTTCTCCTAATCCTAAACTATCACAATAGGCTCTTCTTATTCCTTAGCTTTCTGGGTGGGGATTTACACTACCCGGCCCCTAGGTCGTTCCATTGTGACTCTGCCTTTTATATTATACTAATCATTTCTTGTTTAACAAAAGATAAAATCACAAATTGACCAAAAAAGCTTAAGCTAACGGGTGTATATAAATATAAGAAAAGGTCATTAAGGAATCCGATAATTTTAAGCCAGATTTCTAAAGTTTGCAACCAAAATTTCACACAAATGCAGGTAAATATATACATGTTCTAATTTTAAAGACAGGTCAATCCTTTGTTGAAGGGTTAGAAACATACTCCCATTGTAATGGTGAACTCCAACCTTCGCCAACATAGCGTAGTATTCGATCTCGGACTTTCGGAGTGGAGGGCAGTTGTTGGCAATGATGATCAGCTTACCTACAAACCCAAAAAAAAAAATCAGAAATACCCACAAAATGTAGAAATCAATGGTAAAATAAAGCATGGACAAACAAATCAGACACTACAAATCCCTTTACTCTCAAAGGAAAAAACGCGAATATAGTAGCTTCATTTAATGGGTATAACACAAATTAGTAACCTAAATCGGCTAAACACGTTTCAGATCGACGACATACAACACTTTCATTCTCTCCAGCTTATCGAAACTTTCAGTAATTTCATCTAAAATTCTAACTAAAATACAACTGATAAACTAAAAAATAAGCCGAATATCAACAAGGATAGAGAAAATCACCGAAACATCCATCGATGCAAGGTCTAGAGATCAAATTAAGGACACAGAGAAAGAAAGCTTAATCAATAGATTACCTTTAGAGTTCCTCAAGGTCTTGAGGACGGTTTTGTATCCCAAGGTATATTTTCCGCTCTTCATGACGAGAGCGAGTCTGTTGTTGATGCTCTCATGAGTCTTCTTCTGTTAAAGGAAGAAAGAAAGAAAAATGTGAGAATAACAAAGCACCGATCGAAAATGGAAGAAACAAGCTCAGAATCGCCGTGAATGGAAGAAGGAGCTGACCGTCTTCTTTGCGGCCACCATGATTGAAGATGAGAAGCTGAATTCGCCGACTGAACGGCCAAAAACCCTAATTCTGAAAATATATATAGAGCGCCTAAGGGTTACTCTAAAACTTGGGCCTCATGTTTTCACAAAAACGGGTCAGGCCCAATTTTCAAATATGAGCTTTCCTCTTGGTTCAACCATAGGAATCGATATTAAGGGTGGAAGCGATTCGGTTCGGTTTGGAGGCCAGACCGAACCGAACCGCTTTTATTTATACATGAAACCGAACCACATCGTTTGTGCGGTTCGGTTTCATTTTTCTAATGAATCGATTTCACGAACGGGTGGCAGACGAACGAATAAATTTGGTTCACTGGCACGAACTTTGGTTCACTGGTTCACTAGTTTACTGACGAACAAGCACGAACGAAGAACTCTGGTTCACCGGTTCACTAGGCACGAACTCTGGTTCACTGGCACGAACGAAGAACGAAGAACTCTAGTTCACTGGCGGTCTCGAACGAGCACGAATTAAGAACGAAGAAAGAAGTCGTGCGTCCTGCGTCAGACTCAGACCGGCGACGGCAACAAAAAACCCTACAAGTTTTAAAGGAAGAAATTGAAAGCAGAAGGAAAAGAAGAAAAATAAGTCTTGCGGTGCTTACTGATGTAATCGAAAAGCATAACAAAAAACCCTAAGGTATTTATTGATGTAATTTACTCTTTAGTTTTAAATTTAAGTTATTTATTATTAAATAAAATATTAATATATATATTTATATTTAAACGGTTTGGTTCGGTTTAGAAATCAGTTTTCAAGCTTTGAACCGAACCGAACCATTTAAATTCGGTTTCAATAGCCCAACGAACCACATCGAACCGAAAAAATCGGTTTTGCAATTTGGTTCGGTTTTGTTGTCCATCCCTAATCGATAAATGTCTAATTAACACGGTTTCTATTAGGGGTGGTCATTCAAACCGCGAAAAATGAATCGTTTCTAATAATTGAATCGAATCGAACCAAAAACTCAGTGAAACTGAAAAATGTGGTTCGATCCAGTTTGAAGAAATAGTGAAACCGAATTATTCGGTTCAGTTCGGTTTCACTTTCGAAAACCGAATTTTAAACCGAAGCGAACCGTTTTTAACTTATATATATATAGTTATTTATTTATTTATATATTTAAAAAAGAGTAAAACCGAATTTAAAACGTACTGTTTTTAATTTAAAGAACAAAATCGAATTAAAAACCGAACCGAACCGAACCGTTTTTAAATTAAAAAAATATAACATGGATTTTTTTTAAATGCCAAAACTGAATTTGAAACCGAACCGAACCGCATTGTTCAGTTTGAACCAATAAATCGGTTCGGTTTCACATATTAGAAAATTCGGTTCGATTCGGTTTGACTACCAAACCGAATCGTTTCCACCCCTATTTCTATTTCCAAAATATTTAAGTGCTCTTAAAAATTAATAAAATTATAAAATATTTAAATGTAAAATATAATTCACATTTTCAAACAGGAATAAGAATCTAATCAAAGCTTTATCTTAAAATCAGTTGAAGCAAATATTCAAAAATAAATAAATATTGTATGAGAGCGAAATGAAAAAACGCATTGTCTCTGCGGATATATATAAATAAAATTAATATGGAAACAAAACAAATAAACTATATTTATTTAATAGAGTGGCATTACCTTCATTGATATTGTGTTGTAAATCCTAACACTATTAACTATGGAAAATGAAAAATAAATACTATATGCAAAATATGCAAATGCATTGTCCATACATCTTTCAAATATAATGTCTGCTAACATATATAAGCAAAATTAATTAGAAAACAAAACAAATATAACGCCCGACCACTAAATTGATCTAAAAATTTGGGCTATGTTTAATACACCATCTAATCCATCATTAATCACGCCCTCTTTCCCATGTTAATCGTACACCGTCTAAACCCTTTCAAATACCGATAAAATTAAAATAATAGGGTAGTTTTAAAAATGTTGTACTTTTGAAACTATTTAGAAAAGTATTATTGTTGTTGTTTTTTTAATACGTCGGTCGAATTTTGAATCTTCGACCTTTACTTTTTTTTTTCTTTTTAATAATTTAGAGATCGAAGGTTGGAAATTCAACCTTTTTTCTTTCTTTCTTTTTTTAATTTTTTTTTCTATTTTATAAAAACAATTTCTAAAAATATTTTATTATTTTATTTAAAGTCTAAAAAGAATAAAATTAAAAAAAATAACATCTCATAAAAATAAAAAAAAATGTAAATTAAAATATCTCATTTATATAAAAATAATTACAAAAATCAATGTGTGCCACAAGGCGGACGTCGTCGATTTCGAGCTGGTTGTCGTCGTCAACTTCGAATTTGAGGTTGCTCTGGTTCTTCTTAATGTTGCTCTGGTACCTCTGCAGACGCTTCATGATATAAATATTCATTATGCTATCCACAACCCCGACCATGTCCATGCACGTATGAAGACGAATGACCAGCCTCTGAGTCATAATGTCCTGAACCAAATGTTGGCATCATCATCATTGGACTAACATAATCAGTTTGACTTTGTGTTTGCATCACAGGGGCAACTCTTCTACATTATGGATAACCTCATCAAACCCATCCTCTTCCCGTACAGGTCCTATACGTTTAGGAGCTAGTGGAGAAACAATAGGTATATCGTACATTAATGTATCTTCTTCATATAGCTTTGGTTGTCACTACATATAGCAATAACCTGGTTCGAATCATTTCCAATATCACGGAGTCTACTTTTGTTCGATCTATGTGAATTATAAAACAATTAGATAATATTTAAAATAAATTTAAATTAAAAATAATTAGATAATATTCATTCATTTACCAGATGACCCACAGTTGCTCATGAACGAATGACGTAGCGCCCTGTGATATTACTATACCAATGAATGTAGTCTTGAGTAACATCCTTATCAAGCTATTCAATAGAAACCCCCATTGCAATAAACCTTGCACAATAGTGGCATCGCATTACCAAATGTACAATTTTTTTGGACCAATTTACAGTCCTTAAGTCGATATCATCAGTAGGGGTTCAGTATTACAAGGCGATGAGACATCCTGCTGAAAACCGAATTGTCTCATCACCCTGTCAGGAAGATGACACTCATCAATGTGAAAACATGTGAGAGGACTCCGCCATATGTTTTGACCATTCGTACAGAAATTGGGCAAAGTATTCATAATAATTTTGTATGGTTCTCAAATAATCCGAAACACAAAATATTATATTGGAGAACATTAAAGGTAAATACAATAAAAATGTGTATAAAATAATTAATTAGGTTCAGTGTAATGTACAGGTTGAGGCAGATAAAACATGTATCTGTACTGGCTGACTACATGTATGGCTGCCCTAGTCACACAAAATTTGTCTTTCCACCTAAATTTTTAAATTGATAATTTAGAATTTAAATTAACTAGATCAATGATATAAAAATTAAATTGAATTAAAACAACATATTGAGAACCGTAGGCTCGTCTAGCTAACTGAGCGTCATTAACATCTTGTAGTTGTGGAGCCATTGTTGGAAATAGCTCCCAAGCCCATAGTTGCAAAAGTATGAGAGGCCCAACTATCTCTCGAACCTCAGGTCTCGTTGCTTTGCATAGTTGTCTATACGACCATGCCAAACATGCTCCACCCCACGAATACCGCCCCGCATCCTAGAGGTTAGTTAATAGTGGCAGGAACATCAAGTAAACAAAATGACTTGATTTGTCGGAAAACAGACTTCCACCTATCACTTGTAGTATATATGCTCGCGCATAGCTTGTGACGGTTTATTCGTCTGCATCTTCTGCGAGCTCACGAAATTATGTTCCTAACCATATCAAACTTAACCCCAATCCATTAAGTTTGTCGGCAGGTGGGGTCACACCGAGGTACAGTTGGCAAACTTGTGGCCAGTTATCGTACATCACTCCGGTGACCGGCTCACCGTCAACAAGTAACCCCAACAGACATATGAAATGTATGCGTCTCAGGCCTCCATCTCTCGACCAAGGCTGTGATCAGATGTCAGTTCAAAATAAATCCCAATTTGGTAACCCCATAGAATTCAGATGTGCACAGTAGTGGTAGTATTCGATAGTGGAGTGGGATAGTGTGCTGGAGAACTACCTCTCGACGTCTGTAAGATATTTCTCCAGTAGTACGATCTCACTATACAACAGATGATCGATGAATGGACTGGTCGTACAAAACATCATGCTCAACAAGTCCTGGGTTTAAAGCCATGATCTGAAATAAAAAAATATTTATTTCTCACTTAAAAAAATATTTATTTCTCAATTAGAAGAATAATGTACAACTTAATTAACTTAAATAAATAATATATAACTTAATTAAAAGAATAATGTACAACTTAATTACAAAAATAATGTACAACTTAATTAAAATAATAATGTACAACTTAATTAAATTAATAATGTACAACTTAAATAAAAAGAACAATGTACAACTTTATAAATTATAATAAAAAAATCTGAATATACAATAAAAGTATCTACACTTAATTAAATATACATGATAAAAAGATTATTTATTTCTCAATTAAATAATGTACAACTTAATTAAAAGAATAATGTACAGCTTAATTAAAAGAATAATGTATAACTTTATAGATTACAATAGTAAAAATTGAATATACAATAAAAGTGTCTACACTTAATTAAATATACATGACCAAAAAAGTATTTATTTCTCAATTAAAAGAATAATGTATAACTTTATAGATTACAATAAAAAATTGAATATACAATCGGTAACATTTGGTATACGATCGTATAGTAAAAGGTATGCGATCGTATAGGTTTTGAGAAAGTCATCGTCTATTTGTAATAGGTAAGCGATCGTTTAGGAGTTTGTGGGCGATCGTGTAGTGAGGAAAGTGAGCTCTCGAGAGGCCGTCGCAGTGTGCCCTCATCGTGTACTCCCACTAGGCGATCGTGTAGTAAAGTTTAGCAATTGTGTAGCATTTGGTATACGATTGTATAGTAAAAGGTAGGCGATCGTATAGGTTTTGAGAAGGTGATCGTCTAATTGTAATAGCTAAGCGATCATGTAGGATTTTGTGGGCGATCATGTAGTAGGGAAAGAGAGCTCTCGAGAAGTCATCGCAACGTGCCCTCATCGTATACTTCCACTATGCGATCGTGTAGTAAAGCTTAGCGACCATGCAGCATTTGGTATACGATCGTATAGTAAAAGTAGGCGATCGTATAGGTTTTGAGAAGACGATCGTCTAATTGTAATAGCTAAGCTATCGTGTAGAAGTTTATGGGCGATCGTGTAGCAGGGAAAGGGAGTTCTCGAGAGGCCATCACAACATGCCCTCATCATGTACTTCCACTAGGTGAGCGTGTAGTAGCTCAGCGATCGTGTAGCACTTGGTACACGATCATATAGTAAAAGGTAGGCAATTGTATAGGTTTTGAGAAGGCGATCGTCTAATTGTAATAACTAAGCGATCGTGTAGGAGTTTGTGGGCGATCGTGTAGCGAGGAAAGAGAGCTCTCGAGAGTGGAAGTTCGGAAGACGCTGTCGTGAATAGGCCATCGCAGCGTGCCGTTCATCGTCTACTTCCACTAGGCGATCATGTAGTAAAGCTCAGCGATCTTGTAGCATTTGGTATACGATTGTATAGTAAAAGGTATGCAATTGTATAGGTTTTGAGAAGGTGATCGTGTAATAGTAATAGTTAAACGATCGTGTTGGAGTTTGTGGCCGATCGTAGAGAATTTAGTAAGCAATAGTTTAGTCATACTAAGTGATCGTGGAGAGATTGTAAATGATCGTTTAGCCTTTAATAAAGAAGTTGTTCATCATTCCCTTGTTCACTGAAAGTCTGCACCTATTGTTACGTTAATAAAGAATTACTAAACGATCACATAGTAATTTTACTAAATGATTGTGTGCGATCGTGTATATAATTACTAAACGATTCTTTAATTTCCTTTAGGTCAAGGGTTGCAAATTTTCTCATCTTCCCTTACAGATCTTCTTTAGTTTTCGACAGGTCGAGGGTTGAATCCTCATCCTCTTCTCAATTTCCTTTAGGTCGAGGGTCAAACCCTCGATCTCTTCTTTAATTTTTGATAGGTCGAGGGTTGAACCCTCGTCCCCTTCTCAGGTCGAGGGACAAACTCTCAATCTCTTCTTTAATTTTTGACAGGTCAAAGGTTGAACTCTCGACAAAATATTTTAAACTAAATCTCCGCCTCGAAATCTCAAAAACAATCGTAGATTTCTAAATAGTTTCAAAACCACTATATTTCCCTAAATAGTTTTCGTAATCACAATATTAAAAAATAATAAATAATAAATAATTAAAAAAAAAAAACTCTTTCAAATACCTTACATTAAAAAACAGCAAATTGCTTCAATTCTGTTTTAAAATTACAACATAGAAAAGAAAAAAACATACATCAGTATGTAGTAAGTTAAGCATCAAATTAGAGGGAAGATGGAAATTTCACAATGCATCTCCCTCGAACAAACTCGAGGTACTACCATTGAATCTTCCCTGCTATTATCTTGGTAAAGATCGATTTGTGAGAACTGTTTTCTGAAAAGAGAAGGAAATTGAATTATGGAGAACTCACTTTTCAGTAAAGAACCTTGGGAGAGTAAATGAGGAAATGGGAGCCGAAGTTTTATTTTCTTTGATAACATTTTTTTTTCCCTGAAAAACTTCCCATCCCTTCCTTTATTTGAAAAATGAAGTTGGGAGTTAATCAAAGTTAACTTTCTACTTAATTAAAACAAATAATTTACTTTAATCAATTATTAATTACAATAATTCATAATTAAATTAAATTGATTAAATACTTAATTAGTTTTTTAAAAAATTAAATATCTTATATTTGATTTATTAAATATTGAAACTTTATTCAAATATTTATCTCTTTCATGACCTATAGTTATAATATGAATCTCATTCATATTAAATTTTAGCTTATGAATACTTATATTAATTATTTGAATTATATTCAAATAATAAATCTCCTTTTATTATAAAGTTTAATTTTGAATATCGTCCAAAATTAATTTTATATTATAATGCATCTATATACATTATATTGATTTTATCGTATACAATTAATGTTATTCCCTTTAATAATTTGAACAATTCAAATCATTTCAAAAGTATTGGTCCTTGTTTACCCGTTGTGAGCTAGCAAGGGAACCTAGTAGACCTACATATTAGAAGCTTCAATGATTCGATTTTAACTAATTAGACCCTCTAATTATGTTAATGAACATTCATAGAATATTTTTTCCATCAATGGATTTAACCATTACAGTAAGTAAATCATTCACGAGTAGTTCGTAATTATAGTTGGACCAAATTATTGTTTTACTCCTGTAAGTACCTCGTATTTTTTTTTTTTTGAAGAGGTATTGTAATTAAAGTGTGGGGTGGGGGAATCGAACCTCAAACCACGAGGTTGATAGTATGAACATTATGTAAAAAACGCATAGGTATTGAATGTAAATAATTGACTATCATCAATAAATAGTTATTGATGTTATTTCGAGTGTCATTAATTGTATTGTCTTTGTTTTATCTTAATAACCTTAGTCCAATAAACAAACTTCCTAAGTTGTCTCATGAGTCTTGAACTGTATGTGGAGACATATAGGGATCAATGTTTAAGATATAGTCTAAATAGTTTATGGTACAGGGATAAGATTGGGTACCTTATCCTGGTGCTGTGGATTTAACCCACTTTGCATTTGATACAAGCGCAGTGAGTTTACATAAGACCGGACTGCGAAATAGTACCCATTAGATGTAATTCCATCGACTAATTAGGTTTACATTTCAATAGAATGACATAGGCAACTTAGTCTTAATCCTAAGTTTATTATGAACTACTATTCACGAGGGATTTTTCTTTGATTTGTATGAGTGAGAGTGGCCAGTTCGCCGACTCAATTTATCTACTATTTTAGGACGAGACAGAATGGGGGAGTTGGGAACATAATAATATAATATGGACTTCACTCATTCCTGACAATAGGGTAAGTAGATGAGTGTTCTCTTAAGTGGTGTCTTGGGGACTTGAACAAATGACACTACCCTCTCACTGGCCCGAGAGGAGTTTCTATCTAATGGTTGGATCATAAACAGATTGTTCATTAAAGAAGCACTGGTACTTAAGGATAAAGAAGTAACATAGGGGTATAAAGGTAATTTTGATAAGCTGGTGTTACCAACACTCATGAAGGACTAACTTGTTGTTATTGGTCTATATTCATG
Organism: Benincasa hispida; assembly: GCF_009727055.1. NCBI lineage: Eukaryota > Viridiplantae > Streptophyta > Magnoliopsida > Cucurbitales > Cucurbitaceae > Benincasa > Benincasa hispida. Next base: position 45,682,786 of record NC_052350.1, on the reverse strand, counting down.
GACACGGTAATATACATGCAGTGAAATAAGTGCAACCATGGGTCTCTAGTAAAGTGCACTCACAGTTAATGAATATTGATCAATGTGGTTAATGAGTTTAGACAATTAGTCTCATATCGTTGGAATTTTTTATCTATAGGTCCACGAGGTCCCATTCTTAGCTCGTAAAGGGAATTGAGTATTTATGTTTTGAATGGAGTTTGAAATGTTCAGATTCCCTTAGGAGAATAGTATAATGTATAATGATACTTATAATATAAAGTTTATGTTTTAATTAAACTTTGTAATGTAAATTTAATTTTAGATATGATTCAAAATTAATGTATGATAAAATTAAATATTTGAACTCCAAATATCAATTTAATATGAATGGGATTCATATTAAAACCATGGGTAAAATTAATGTGTATTAGATGCATCTTAAAACTATAGGTTATGAGAGAAATACAATTGAATATGATTCGAATGTAGGCTAAATTAAATATTTGATATTTAATTTGGTAATAATTTAATTAGAGAATTAATTAATTGTTAATTAATTAAATTAAATTAAATTTGATTTAATTAAATTAACTGAATTAAGACCATAGATTATATGAGTGATGATATGATTTAAATGAAATTATTAATTAAATTAGATTTAATTAATTAGGCACCTATGGTCATCTTAGTGAAATGTATTTTTCTATTATTAACGGTGTTGTATAATGAGACTAATCATTTTGTGGTCCGGTCTTATATAAACTCTTTGTATAAGATACCCTCACTCACATGTCTTTACATGAATGATCATGATTAGATCATTTGTAGCACTTTACAACACTTGTAACATCTACAAAGTGTGTCATATCCGTAGTGTCACCAAGATAAGGTACACAACTTTATCCATCTACTACAGACCGTTTAGGTTATTATTTAAACAACATCCACCTGTATGTCTCTACATACTTGTTTAAATTACCTAAAATAACATATGATATTAGTTTATTGGATTGAGTGTATGCTCAAAAATAACAATTGTTTTATTAATAATAATTTATTTTTACAATGTTTACAAACTACGAGAATACAAGAGATTTAGAATATTAGTCCCGATGGTAGGGTGATCAGATACCCCTTCACTGAAATGAGACCATCTCAACCAATAAACAAAATAACTTTTTGTTCTTGTTATTATTAGTCACCATTGTTTGATCCGCAACTTGTTAACTAACTTTACATTTTCTTGTAAATGTAACCCCTCATTTTAGATTATAGAGTTCCGTCCCAATGAGCCAACCATAGGGAAAAATCGATTGGGGCAAAAACTAAAACAACCCTATCTATTTATGAAGTTTGAGTTCGACTTTTATTCACTTTAGTTTATGAAATATGAGATATTTTAGTTGCATTAACCACAAACCAATAAACTAAGATTCATGGTTATCGTTGTAACTTAAGCATATAAGTGGAGACATATAAGTTGTCACACCCCCTTTCAGACTACTCTTTGAGTCTAAGAAAGGATATGGCTGCATTAGTTATCAACCTTTTTGCTGACCCTTACTGCCTTATAACTCTAGCAGAAATAACTTTGATATCAACAAGCAATTTCATACACAGCGAATGCCTCTATGGCTAAAAACATTAAGTGTTAAACACAAAATATTTACAGATATTACAGTATTAGTTCCATGAGTCCCGATATCCAAAACCTTAGTCCCTATATGAACAACTGTAACATGCGTACAATATTTATAGTAACCACCTAACAGACGGATTACAATAACTTTTGTCCTTGAGTGGCAGAGCAAATGCAGAGCTACCTCCTGAGGATTTGACCACTACTTGGGAGAAAGAAAAACAATTGAAAACGGGTGAGCTTGCTAGCCCAGTGAGTGACTTAAGAAAGAAAACTAATTCTCATGAAAAATTCTTAATAAAGAGAACAAACTAAAATGTAAATATTTACAGTAACCTTGTACTGCAATATAGATATTTTCGCATAAAGCATATAAAGATGTTTTGATCATAAAACATTAATTGTTCCTTAGTTGAGAATAACCCTGTTGTAGTTTAATCCCAACATACTGCTTAGTCAAAAGATAACCCTTTTCGCATAAAGCATATAAAGATGTTTTGATCATAAAAAATTAATTGTTCCTTAGTTGAGAATAACCCTGTTGTAGTTTAATCCCAACGTCAACTGCTTAGTCAAAAGATAACCCTTTTCGCATAAAGCATATAAAGATGTTTTGATCATAAAAAATTAATTGTTCCTTAGTTGAGAATAACCCTATTGTAGTTTAATCCCAACGTCAACTGCTTAGTCAAAAGATAACCCTTTTGCTCAATTTCTGACTTTAACTACCTACGTGCACGCGACCATAACTAAGTATCGTCATACCTTAGGTACTTTTGCTCAGATAACTTCTCAAAATGTCCCTCAGTATCGAGCTACTCGGATACCTTCTCAAATGTCCCTCGGTATCGAGTTTCGAGTAAAACTAGTCATACAACGACTTTATCTTTAAAGCATGTAAAGAATAACGCATAGAAAACATGTCTTTAAAAATACTAACGCATGTTTTGTTTAATTAAACACACATAAATAGTTTTTCAATAAGCTTTCATACATGGCATGCGTTTAAAACATAACTCATGGTTTGTTTGGAAATTACTTTGTTAAACTAGCTAGCATGAGAATAATCTTTCTTTAAAACATTATAAACATTTAGTCACTCACAACTTTTAGAACTATTCCTCAAGGGTTGATATACTTCTATCACTGGTGTCAATCCTGTGGACACAAAAGCATATACTAACTACTAGCATAGGTCTCCCTTTTAAGACTAACCCTTAAGTAAGCTTTGCGTTAGCCTTCCCTTTTGAAGACTCTCACAACAATGCACTTTGCTGTAGGTTTTATACTTAGGCATTTCTTTGAGATTGGGCTCATGCAAAGCTTCCAACCGCTCTTTACAAATGCAACACCACTTATGTAACCAACACTTTTCTCTCTAAGTGTTCTTATAGCTGCACATGGTCATCCTCAAGGCTACTTATGCGTCAAAGACTCCACTGCAAGCTCTCCTCGGCCTACACAGCAAGTCCAACGCATGGAAAAGCTCAGCTCTTGGTCTGTCCAAGTGTTTCCTTCGAGCTATCAGCTTACTCAACTTAAGCAGCTGCCTGCTTGTTCATACAATTCCATATTCAAATTTCGAAATTAATAACTCGAATTCTAGAGCTCATCTCAAGAAATATCCTTCTACAAACTTGTTAAGAATTGTCTTAGGAAGCTTATCTCAAAATTTCAGCTCCAGACTCTTTGTGGTCTATCCTAGATACTCGATTATTTAATAATGGCCCGAATTCACCTAATAGCAGAACCTCTGGTCCTTTTTCTTCTTCTCCGGCCTTATCCCGATGAGGAATTCTTCTAGAAGTGTCACCTCTGGAAGTTTTACAACGACACCAAGAACTCTAAATTTACACGGAGGAAATGATCAAACTAATCGTTTGAAGTTCGACCTCCCATTTTTATACTGCTTTCCACCGCTTCTCATTAAAGCATAGCATGACACCTTTAGTTTTCATGGAGTTAAATCCGGTGCTAAGGACATCTGGTGTTTTTAATCGGTGATTAATACCGATCAACAAAAGTTCAATCATTTAGCTCACCGACCCATCGTTTAGCTCATCGTTCAGTGACCTCACGTTAATGCTTGTTACCCAAAATCTCGCTCTCGCCCAACGCATAGCACATAGCCTACTGCACAACTCTTTCTCATCGTGCAGATCTCGTCGATGCCCATCATCTAGCGTATCACGGCTATCATCTAGCACCCACGCCTATCATGTAGTGCCATTGCCTAGCGTCATTGTCTAGTGTTGATGCCGATCGTGTAGTGTCAATGCCTCGTCGATTAACGTTATCGTCCATCACACAACACTATCGTTTAACGCGACTCTTCACATCATCTAACACCGCACCTTGCCGCACGATCACCTACCACATTGTTGAGTACTGCTTAATTGCTACACGATTACCTACCGCATTGCTACACGATCGCCTCCCACATCGCTTAGCTCCGCGCATTGCTACACGATCATCTACCGCATCGCTTAGCTCCGTGCATTGCTACACAAATCGTCCAGTGCGTGCAACTCCAACACCCAATGCCCACGCTCGCGCACACTTGAGGCTGCCACATGCTTGCTAACCTCTCAAGACTTGGCTGCCACGTGCTTGTCCACGCATAGCCTTTCTCTCGGCCACACTTTGGCTTCCTTCAATGCCTAAATAACCTCTCAAATGAGCAAAACCAACGCATGGCACAACACTTAGCCAATTTTCTAGCCTCCAACGCATGGGTTACACTTAGCCAATTTTTTCAAGCTTTACCCAATAGTCAAGCCTTCAACTCAAACTTTTCTTCTAACTTTTTACCCTTTTCTCCACAATTACACGTTAATTCTCACATCAACCTACTCACCACACTGATCTCAGTAGGGAACATACTCAAGTAGAGAAATTAGGGCTCAGGGTTCACACAAGTGGATCATGCTTTAGGTGATAATCTAAATGATTTGTAGTATATGGATAAATGAGGGATACCTTATCCTAGTAACACTACGAGTGTGGCCCACTTTGTAGATATTACAAATGTTGTAAAGTGCTACAAATGATCTGATCTTAATCATTCGTGTATTAGATATGCGAGCAGGGACACTCTATACAAAGAAGTTTATATAAGACCGGACCACGAAATGTTTAGTCTCGTTATATAATGCCATTCATAATTGAGAATTTCATTTCACTAGGATGACCATAGGTAACATAATCCTGAGTGAGTTGTGAACTCCTGCATATGAGGGCGGTCATTTAATTTGCATGGGTGGGAATGATTAGATCGCCGACTCAAACCTACCATTTTGGGGATTCATCTAATTGGAGAGTAAGATGGAATTCACTCCTTCTCCGAAAAAAGGGTAAGTAGATAAATTGCTTCTATAAGAGTTGATTCTGGGGCTTGAACAATGTGGCACCACACCTTCTTTTGGCTCAATAAAAGTTTAGTCGTAGTGGGACTATGATCTATTGTTCATTAGAGGGATCGGTGGTACTTAAGGAGTTAGATGTAACTACAGGGGCAAGACGGTAAATTGGCATAGCTGTACTTACAAGTGATTTGTGAAGAGTCATCATATTGTTAATTGGTTATATCCAATGGATACAAAAATATATCTGTAGTGCGAATAGTGCAGTTGTCGGTCTTTAGTAGAGTGCCCGACAGATAATGGATGGTGGATATTGTGATTAAAGAATCTAGTAAGTTGTTCACGTACTATTGAAACTTTAAGCTACAGGTCCATAAGGTCCCCTTTGTAGCTCAATGGATTCAAGTTGAAAATTAGTTTTTGGGTTAGTTTGAAATGTTCAAATTAACAAGAGAGAATTTGATTATATATGATATAATTCAATTAATTCAATTACATATGATCTAATTGATTTAATGTACTACATTATTATTAGATTGAAGGAATTAATATAAATATGATTTATATTAAATGCCATAAAATAGAAAAATAACTCTGGGTTATATGTTGGATATGATACAATATTAAAACTATAGGTTATAAATATAATATGATAAGTTAGCTATTAATTATGAGATAATTAATTTTATTTTTCTCCAATAACCACCTTAGTGGGTGGTTTTTTACGGTTTATGGTAATTGTGGGATAAAAAAGAAAAATAGTTTTTCATTATTCATTCTACGCCTCACGTATAACAAAATAATGAAAGAGTTAAATAACATGCGGCGGAAGTGATGGAACACGAGACATGCGCAGTGGAATAAGGATTTAATTACACTCTAATTGCCTCTAATTAAAAGGAAATTAGCATGCAAATATAGGAAAAAAACTGTAAACTAAAAGAGATAGTGTACGACCTTTGTAGCTCCCGAAAAATGCTTTTTCTCGCTGAATATCGACCCGAACTCTATCGGACCACCACTAGAGTTTTCTGCTATTCTCTGAACTTAGAACCGGGTTGTGGAACCCGGTGAACGAAGGAATGAAAAGGAATAATGGGAGGTTCAAGGTTAATATGAGAAAAATGGAGTTTTTGCTGAGAACTTGGAAAAAAAAAAAAGAAGAAAATTCAGCAAGAAGAAGAAGACTTTATTTAAAAAAAACTTCATTTTATAAAACAATTACATGCATATAATGCATGTAAAAGCTCACCAAAAATCAACACAAAGCACTAAACCAAAGTGGGCTATATATCATTCTATATTATTTACACATAGTCCACTTAAGTCAGTGAGATTATCCAACAAAAATATTGGATAATTCCACTAACTCTAGTCAAGAGCAAAAAGGTCCTTTTCCCTTTGGTCAAAGTCAAAATACCGTTTTACCCACGAGAACACTTCTCGTTCCTTCAGTCCCACTGAACTTCTAAAGAATAATTGATTTGTGGTCCAACCAACAAATCGAGTCCTCTCAGCCTAGAGAGAGGGTGGGGCCCCTTGTTTTAATTCCGAAGTGAGCACTTAAGGGAACAACCTATCTACTACCCCTAGAGACGGGTAGGAGTGAAGTCCGTCTTGCATCCTATGTCCCCAGCTATTTACCCGGTCTTACCCCTGAAATGGGAGGCTTATTGAGCCAACGTTGTCGAGCTACTTTCACCCATGTAGATCTAAGGATAATCCCAAATAAATAGGAGTTCATAGTTAGCTCAGGATTGAGATCGAGTTACCTAGGTCATTAAATTTGAATTAGTCAGTTTTATACAGTAAATAGTGTTATAAAGCAAAAGTGACTAAGTCGTGGTCCAGTCTTATACAAACTCATTGCATAGGCTGCCCCCACTCACATATCTCTATATGAACGATTCAGGATCACATCGTTTGTACTAACTACAAAGTGGGCTGCATTCATAGTGTCCCCAAAATAAGGCGTCCAACCTTATCCCTATACTATAGACTATTTTAGGCTATATACTCAAACTTGATCCATGTTTTATATCATCACATAAATTTCAAGTCTACATAAAATAGCCTCAGGACCTTAGTTTATTGGATTCAAGATTACAATTTCAATAACAATTTTATCGAAAAAATAAAACAGAATATGTTTATCAATTTACAAACTACGAGTTTTAGGACATAAAATCCAACAAACTCCCACTTGGACTAAAACTCCTAGTGGAATATCACAATGTTGAATTTAGGTGAGAAAAAGAAACATATAAGTACAATAAACATATGAATACAATAAACTAGGGCATATACCCAAAAGTTCTCCCATTTGTCTTGGTTTACAAACTTCATAAACCTAGAATCTGTAGGTGACCTTCAAACACTTTAGCCGTGAGGGCCTTTGTAAAAGGTTCAACAATGTTTTGCCCAATAGATATCTGGGTCACTACAACGTCTCAACGATGTACAATCTCCCAGATGAGATGGTATTTGCGCTCAATATGCTTGTTGTGTTTATGGCTTCTTGGTTCTCTTGAATTTGCATCTACACCACTATTATCACAATATAGGGTGATAGGCAGATGCATATTTGGAACGACTTCCAAATCTGTCGAGAATTTCTTCAACCATACTGCTTCATTTGCTGCTTCACATGCAGTTACGTATTCAGCTTCCATTGTGGAGTCTGCAATACAGTTTTGCTCCACACTACTACTCCTCCATTCAGAATGAACACTGATCCCGATGTAGATTTTTTTTGCATCTTTATCGGTTTGAAAATCGAAGTCAGTATATCTAGTAAGGATCAAATCCTTAGTACCATACACGATCATGTAGCTCCTCGTTCTCCTAAGATACTTGAGGATATTTTTAACGGAAGTCCAATGATCATATCCAGGATTGGACTGATACCTACTAACTATCCCTACTGCATATCATATGTCAGGCCTAGTACATAACATTACATACATCAGGCTCCCTACTGCGTAAGCATAGGGAATGTGTCTCATATCCTCAACCTTTTGAGGTGTCTTAGGACATTGATCCTTTAACAAATGAATTCCATATCTGTAACGTAACGGACCTCTTTTGGAATTCTGCATCTTATACCTAGACAACATTTGTCTATATAGGTTGCTTGGGACATGGCTAGTGTTCTATTCTTACGGTTCCAAATAATCTGAATCCCGAGAACATACTGCATATTTCCTAAATCTTTCATTTGGAACTGCATTGCTAGCCATTTCTTGATGTCAGTTAGGTAACTTATTTCATTCTCAATGAGTAGAATATCGTCATCATATAAAACTAAGAACGCTATAGTAGAATTGACGATCTTCTTATAAACACGAGGCTCGTCAACATTCTGTTCAAAGCCATAAGATTTGATCGCAGTATCAAATCTTATATTCCAAGATCTATAAACTTGTTTCAACCCATAAATGGATTTTTGAAGCTTACAAACCTTTTGTTCTTGACCCTGTACAATAAACCCCTCTGGTTGAGCTATATAGATACTATCCTCAAGATCGTCGTTTAGAAATGTTGTCTTGACATCCATCTGCCAAATTTCATAGTCATAAAAGGTGGCAATAGATAAGAGTATTCTAATCGACTTAAGCATGGTAACGGGAGAGAAAGTTTTTTCATAGTCCATTCCCTCTCTCTGGGTATAACTCTTTGCCACAAGTCGAGCCTTAAAAGTCTGTACTTTACCAGCTTGGTCTCATTTTCTCTTATAGATCCACTTACAATCAGTTGGTTTTACATCATTTGGTTGATCTACAAGTTCCCAGATAGAATTGAAGTATATAGACTCCATTTTGAGGTCCATGGCTTTGACCTATTGATCACGATCCACATCTTTTATCGCCTATTTATAGGTCGATGGATCCTCTATGCTGTCATCAAGTATGATGACTCGTGTTTCTGTTAAACCTAAGTAACGGTCAAGCTGATGAACAACCCTCCCACTACGTCAAGGCATTCTCAACTCTTGAGAAGGATGTGACTGACCAGATGTACTAGTTTTATCTACTACTTTAGTAGATGAACTAGCTCTATCTGTAGCGTCTTTGGAAATTTCATTCAATATTAGTCTACTGCAAGGTTGACTTTTTATGTGGTCTTCCTCTAAGAATGTGACATTTGTGGATACAAATATCTTATTCTCTTGAGGATCGTAAAATAGACCACCTTTTGTTTCTTTTGGATAACCTACAAATAGGCATAGTTTTAAACGACATTCCAATTTTTTAGGATTCGCACCAACACATGTGTCGTGCATTCCCAAATCCTAAAGTGACGTAAACTGCCTTTACGCCCTTTCCATAGCTTATAAGGTGTTTCTGAAACACTTTTAAATGGAATGTTATTCAAAATATAGACATATGTTTCTAATGCATGTCCCCAAAAGGAATCAGGTAACTTAGCAAAGCTCATCATTGAGCAAACCATGTCCAACAAGGTTTTGTTTCTTCTTTCAGATACACCGTTCTGCTGAGGCATATTAGGTGCAAAGAGTTGTGACTTGATTCCGTGTTCTATCATATAGTCCTGGAATATTAAGTCCACGTACTCCCCACCTTGATCTGATCGTAGTGTCTTAATTGTTTTACCTAACTGGTTCTCAACCTCAACCTTATATTCTTTGAAGTTTTCAAAAGAATAAGACTTGTGAATCATTAGGTAAATATGATCATACCTTGAATAATCATCAATAAAACTGATGAAATATTCATACCCACCTCGAGCTTTGACATTCATCGGTTCGCAGAGGCTCGAATATACGAGCTCTAAGGGTATTGTGGCTCTGAGACATTTTCCAATAAAAGATCTCTTAGTCATTTTCCCTTAAGACTAACATGGAGGTAAAGAATTGTCTTTTAATTGATTTAGGAGTCCATTATTAACCAATTTTTCAATCCTTTTGAGATTTATATGGCCAAGTCTTAAGTGTCATAGATAGGCATTAGAAGAAACTTTTTATCTTTTATTCTGAGTTTTGGCTGTTCTAAACATCTCAGTATTTAAGACAAATTTTGCTTTAGTCGGTCTTAACTTATATAAGTTGTCTTCAAGTATAGCAGAATAAATTTGAATACCTTTTCTGAAAATGAACACTTCATTAGTTTCAAAAGATATTTTATACATTTGTTCTAATATACATGTGATAGATATTAAATTCCATCTCATTTTAGAAGCATACAAAACATTTTTAAGTATGATATATTTATCGCTGAAAAACAACTTCAAGTCTCTCACTGCTTCGGCCGAGACAACCTCTCTTGTTCTAACCCTCGAGGTTGATCTCGCCTTCTTCAAGCTTTTTTTAGGAACCAGTTTCCTTGTGCTTCTTTTTCTGCTTTTTTCTCAACAAGGTATTTTAGGCAATTCCTCTTCTAGTGCTCGTTATGGTTGCAGTGGAAACATTTTCTTTTTTCTGCAACTTTCTTTCCCTTGTTTGTCATGGGAGTCTTCCCCTTACCCTTATTTTTCATTTGAACAGTTTTGTTCTTTGAAGGTTCAACTTTAGTTTTAGAGGATGATCCTTTTAATACTTTCTTTGTGGTGACAACATTTGCCTCCACTTCTTTCCCTTAGACTCTGTAAGAGTTTGAAAATGTTGGAGCTCGTTAAGAAGAGTTGTCAGATTAAACTCTATCTTATTCAGAGAAGCATTCGTTTGAAAAGGTATGAGGCTCTTCGGAAGAGACTCCATAATAAAGCTAACCTGATTTACCTCGTCGATGCGCCACCATTTACTTCAACAATATTGAAGTGGACCATCATGTCCAGGACATGTTCTCTAATAGAGGTCTCTTCCTTCATACGTTTATTGTAAATGTACTTAATTGCCTCGTGTCTTAGGATTGATGACGGTTGCCCGAGCATCTCTTTTAATGAATCCATGATAGCCTTAGTCATGCCCAAGGATTCACATTTTTTCAACAATACATCAGTCATGCTAGCAATAATATAGACAAGGGCTTTATCATTAGCCTTAACCCATCGATCATAAGCATCCTGACTAGTTCGACTAGCATTCGAGGTAGGGGCTTAAGGACATTCCTCAGTTAAGACAAATCTCAGGTCATCTATTACTAGTATTGTATTCAGATTTGTTTTCCATGTTGAGTAGTTGTCGCCATTAAGTTTTTCAGAAGCTAATAGTTGAACTAAAGAGCTAGTCATGCTGAAAAAAAAAACATATAATTTTTAGTAAAAAATATTAATCTTTAAAATCCAATCAAGTTTAGCATGAAAAAAAAATAATGTACCCATCATTATTATATTTGCAACGATATTTCAACGGTTTAGAATAACCTTCACCAAAGGGTGATCAACTATTCCTCCATTGAACCAAGACTATCTTGACTAGTTACTATCACCAAAATAACTCTTATTCATATAGTAACTTAGTTATCGCTACTTTGGTCAAGAATTTACTAACACTTGGTAATTCTCATAAGTGTGACCCTTCATTTTCAGACCTCAAAGATCAGAATCATTATGCTCCCGAAGTTGGAAAGACAAGAATGAAAACGGACCTGAGAGGCCCTATCAATTTCTAGAGTTCGCAGAGTTTCGAATCCTATAATACAACCCTCCGATTGGTAAGGTCGCTCCAGGGCATTGTAAGAATCTCACGGTGCTACCTAATAGAAGAGACTGTAAGATGTGTTGACACGCTTCCTTCTCCCACTTACTATGAACAACTTCCCCTATTCACCTTGGTATTGACTCATGCAAACGCTCTCCAAATGGAGTCCGCTCCCAAGGCAGCCCAAAGCCAAGCATGAATCTCACGGTGTGAACTTTTAGGGACGCTAGGGCTAAAAATACATTACTTCTCTCCAGCTGAAGTGTTCTAGATGGTTAGAGTATAAAATACTTAGCGATACATTTCGGCTAACTTAAACATATCCTAAGTCTAGGTGATTCATCCGAGTATAACTTTTATACGGGATTTTTAACCTATAATGTCCAGGTGATAAACAAATTTTATTACCTCACACCGCTCACTCATACTCATAAAACTGGTTTAACCTAACTCAGACGCCGACTCGATCTCCAGGTAGTAGGTGTTCCATGAACATTCAACTTAAAAACCTTCAACCTTAGTCATTTTATCTGACTTTTTGCCAAGATCTTGTCGGGTGAGTTTTCCTGTAACTTTGGTTTTGCAAGATATCAACCTATTTTCTATGAAAACTGGGATTGCTCAATGGTTAACCCTAAGTGAGTATGCATCTTATCTTTATTATAGATTTTAGTAGTCTAGGTTATTTTATAACAATTATAACCCTAAAGCATTCATCTAACATGCTTCCTTCAAATAAACATGCTTTAATATAACATTTATATTAAAACTAAGCATGCATAGTATATATTTTATAACACTTATAACATATAACAAATGCATGTCACATGTTTTTCCTATGGTGGGGTTTTAAAACTATATGGCATACTATATGCACACATAATCAAACAACATTATATATCATATGCATAATAGGTCAACAACACTAAAGTGGACCGATTTTGGCATTAAAAACAAACAAATAACTAATTTATTGCAGAAAACAGCAACCAGGTACCCAGAACTGGCTTCAAAACTTTGAACCATCTAAAACCGCTCAGAAACCACTCGAATCGGCCCAAAAACACCAAAAACCAAGTTGAACCGGTCAAACCAGCTCAACCAATTCAAACGAATCGGTCCAGACCATCTGAACCGACTGGTCAATGCGCGTTGGTACGGTCAATGGAAGCGCAGGACAGGGCGGGCCGAACAGAAAGCACACGGGCGCGCGGATTGCAGACGCAGGAGCAGGCGGGTGGCGTACGAGGCTGCTTCAAAATGGGTTGGAACGGAGTGGGCAGGGCAACCGGGTCGGAGCGCGGAACGGGTCGGACACTTCATCGACAGTTGGCGCGTGCGAGGCTATTCCGAACTAGGTCGAGCCTCGGGCTGGCGGACGGGTCATCGGGTTCGATGGCCGAAACGGGTTTAGAATCAAATTTTCCTTAAATTTGAAGCTGTCCATTCTCCCGGAACCGAGCAATTACAACCTAATTTCAACTCTAATGACTCTAACAAATTTACATACCCTTTTTCACATATCAATGCTCATGAACATGTGAGCAATTACAAATTTTCACAAGAAATTTAAAGAAAAACAATGCCAAAACCGCAAAATATCCATTTTAGTCCACATTTCATTCAACATTTGAAAGAAAGGAAAAACAAAATACCCACCAAAAGCAATTTAGCATAATTAAAGCATGATCTGATACTACATGATGGAACACGAGGCATACGCAGTGGAATAAGGATCTAATTACACTCTAATTGCCTCTAATTAAAAGGAAATTAGCATGCAAATATAGGGAAAAAAAGTAAACTAAAAAGATATAGTGTACAACCTTTATAGCTCTCGAAAAATGCTTTTTCTCACTGAATCTCGACCCAAACTCTACCGGACCACCACTAGAGTTTTCTTGCTATTCTCTGGACTCAGAACCGGGTTGTGAGACCCAGTGAACGAAGGAATGAAAAGGAAGAAAGGGAGGTTCAAGGTTAATGTGAGAAAAAGAGAGTTTTTGGTGAGAACTTGGAAACCAAAAAATAGAAAATTCAGCAAGTGGGCTATGTATCATTCTATAATGTTTACACATAGTCCACTTAAGTTAGTGAGATTATCCAACAAAAATTTTGGATAATTCAACTAACTCTAGTCAAGGACAAAAAGGTCTTTTTCCATTTGATCAAAGTCAAACTTTGACTTTTCCCTAGCAAAAAAGTCAACCCTTTGACTTTTTACAATTTTGACCCTCTTGACTAATTTTGACCTCCTGAACATGAATCAACATTCATATTTTCGAAATTCAAATCACATTTGAATGTAGAGCGCCATACAAAAAACCAATAGCGATATCGCATATACTTGTCGGTTTTAATCCCTTTTCCTAATTTGAACAATTCGAATTAATCCAACATACTGTTCTAAGTTTAATCCATATGAGCTAGCAGAGAGAACTAATGGACCTACAGATCATGGGCTCCAACAATCCAAGATTAACTGGTAAAACTCTTTAACCTAATTAATCAACATTTGTTAACTAATTGGTCATTCTACTAAAGTCCCGTAGTTGCACTCCTCTCACTGTAGATATATTTCTATCCATCTGATATAACCATATCCAGTAAATCAATCTTTCACGGATTGTTCGTGGTCTTGGTTGGGTTAAAAATACCGTTTTACCCCCGAGAACATTTCTTGTTCCTTTAGTCCCACTGAACCTCTAAAGAACAATTGATTTGTGGTCCAATCAACAAATCGAGTCCCTCTCAACCTATGAGAGAGGGTGGGGCCCCTTATTCTAATTCCGAAGTCAGCACTTAAGGGAACAACCTATCTACTACTCCTAGAGACAGGTAGGAGTGAAGTCTGTCTTGCACCTTATGTCCCCAGCTATTTACCCAGTCTTACCCCTGAAATGGGAGGCTTATTGAGCCAGCGTTGTTGAGCTGCTCTCACCCATGCAGATCTAAGGATAATCCCAAATAAATAGGAGTTCATAGTTAGCTTAGGATTGAGATCGAGTTACCTACGTCATCAAATTTGAATTAATCAGTTTTATATAGTAAACAATGTTATAAAGCAAAAGTGACTAAGTCGTGGTCCAATCTTATACAAACTCATTGCATAGGCTGCCCCCACTCACATATCTCTATATGAACGATTCAGGATTACATTGCTTGTACTAACTACAAAGTGGGTTGCATCCATAGTGTCCCCATAATAAGACACCCAACCTTATCCCTATACTATAGACCATTTTAGGCTATATACTCGAACTTGATCCATGTTTTATGTCATCACATAAAGTTCAAGTATACATAAAATCGCCTCAGGACCTTAGTTTATTGGATTCAAGATTACAATTTCAGTAACAATTTTATCAAATATATATATATATATATATGTTTATTAATTTACAAACTACGAGTTTTAGGACATAAAATCAAAAAAGAAGTATCAAGGATCCATAAGCATTCAAATTCACTAATTTTGACAAAAACTAAAGCATGCTCTTCTTAAAAAGTGGGTTTTCAGATCACACCTTTGATGAACACTCCAAGAAACCGTGTGTACAGCAACTGTCTTCACTTGATATCACCGTGAACCACCTCAAAGCCTTCTCTACTATACTCTTGGAGCCTTAGGTAGAGTTGAAGGACTCAAGAATAGTTTGAAGAAGTGAAGAACCAAGAATAACTCACAGCAGCCGATTGACGAAGACAGTCTCTCCTCACATAAAATTTTCTTTAAAAATATTCTGCATTCATTCCCTCAAATGACTCTAATCTTCTTTATATATAGTAGATGAACATGCAAAGAAATGGAGTGCATGTTGCAGCTCATGCTTAGAGAATCAATGTAGAGAGGATAATGGCCTTCGTGTGAGAATAAAGATAAGGTAATGGAGAAAATTGAATCTCCATTTTGTTCAACCATGCAAAACCAATTTTCCATTTTATTTTAAAAGAAAAATGAGTTTAAAACCATTTTAATACAAAAATGATTTTCTTAAATTAATTTAAAATATTAATTAATTTAATATCAAATATTAAATTATTTTTCTGCACAATAATCATCTTTATATATTTAAATAATATTTAATATATATTCTCTTATTCCGTTTAATTTGAACGTTTCAAATTAATTTCTCAAGCTACCCTAAAGCTTATCCATTTACGAGCTAGTAGGGGGACCTCGCGGACCTATAAATCATGGGCTCCAAAGATTTGAGATTAATCGGCTAAACTCATGTTGGGTTTTATGTCCTAAAAACTCGCAGTTTGTAAAATGATAAATATTTTCTATTAATCAATATACTTGTTATTGATTTCATAAATTGTACGAAAGTCTAAATCCAATAAACTAAGACCCATGACTATTGTATGAGTACTTGAACTTTATGTGGAGACATAAGAGTGGATCGAGTTCGAGTAAATAATCAAAATGATCTATGGTACATGAATGAGGTTGGGTACCTTATTCTGGTAACACTATTGGATGCGACCTACTTTGTAGTCGTTACAAAGAGTTGTAAAGTGCTACATACGATGTGATCCTAATTCGTACATGTTACGACATGAGGAGTGGGGGCGTCCTATGCAATGAGTTTGCATAAGATCAGAACCAAGAAATAAGTCACTCTTACTTTATAACGTTGTTTACTGTTTAAGACTGACTATTTCACCTATATAACCTATGTTAACTCGATCTTAATCCTGAGCTAGCTATGAACTCCTGTTTGTTCAGGATTATCCTTTGATCTGCAAACGGTGAGAGTAGTCTAACAGCACTGCTCAATAAGCTTACCATTTTGGGGATAAGACCGGATGAATAGCTGGGGACATAACCTTGCAAGATGGAGTTCACACCTACTCGATTTAGGAATAGGAGAATGGTTGTTCTCTCAAGTACTGAATCCAAGTCTTGAACAAGGAGCCCCACCCTCTCACTAGGGTGCGAGAGTTTGGTTTAGTGATTGGATCACAAACCAGTTGTTCATTAGAGGATCAGTAGGAACTTGAGGAATAAGACGTAATCTTGGGGGTAAAAAAAATATTTGACCTAGTCGTTATTACGAATAACCTGTGAAAGGTCGACTTGTTGATTATGGTTAAATCATGTGAACATAATATATCTAAAGTGAGAGGAGTGCACCTATGGGCTTTAGTGGAATGACCCATTAGTTAACGAATGAAGATTAATTTGGTCTAATGAGTTTAGTCAATTAATCTCGGATCGTTGGAGCCCATGACTTGTAGGTCTGCGAGGTCCCTCTACTAGCTTATAACGGACTAGCTCTAAAATAGCGTGATAAGTTAATTTGAAACGTTCAAATTAAAATTAAGGGAATTAGTGATTATATGAGATATAATTATGTTTAATTTTATAATTAAACGGAATAGGAGAATTTATATATGATTTAAATATATAAAGATGGATATGTGTTAAAATTAATTTAATATTTTATATTAAATTAATTAGGTGTTATTTAATAATTAATTTATGAAATTAATTAATTTTTTAATTTTAAAATGAAATAGATTTTTAAATCAAATTTTGATTTTTATATAAAATTGGAAAAATTGGAAAACAAAAACACAAAATGGAAAAATGGATTTTTCCATTATCCATCACCAAGTAGCTCACACATATTGCATTGTCTTGGCCTTGTCTTCTCCAAGCATGAGCTGCAACTCATGCAACTCTTCTCTTTGCATGTTGATCTGCAATATAATGAGAAGATTGGAGTGAAAATCGAGCATGCAATCAAAAGAGTTTTGAGAGAAAAACTGGTTTGAAGAAAGGTTCTTCAACAAGGTTGCTGCAGTGAGCTTTTCTCCTTCATCCCTTGGTTCAAGCTTGTTTTGAGTCCCACAACTCAATCTAGAGTACCAAGAGAATAGTGGAGGAAGATTTTGAGATAGTCTACAACAAGATATGGAAAAGATTGCAGTTGGAAAAAAAGCTTTGAAGAAATTCTACAAGAGGTATGTCTTGAAACCCATTTTTCTGCAGAAGCATGCTTTTATATTATGTCAAAATTAATGAATTTGAATGCTTAGATGATCCTTGTGCTTCCGCTGCTGTTGATACAATCCTACAACTCATTAGTTCGATCTAACCTCCATTCGTTAACTAATGGGACAATCTACTATAGCCCATAATTGAACCCCCCTCACTGTAGATATATTATGTCGACTTAATAACCATAATCAGTAAATCGATCATTCACAGGTTGTTCGTAATCACAGCTAGGTCAAAAATACCGTTTTACCCCTGTGACTACATCCTGTTCCTTAAGTTTCTACTGATCCTCTAATGAACAATTTTGATTCATAATCTCTATAAATAAAATCCTTTCTCTATCATGAGAAGGTGGGACCCCGTTTGTTCAAGACCTAGAGTCAGTACTTAAAAGAACAACCTATCTGCTAACCCTAAATAGGGCAGGAGTGAATTCCATCTTGCAAGACTATGTCCCCAACTATTCATCCAGTCTTATCCTCAAAATGGTAAGCTTATTGAGCAGTTTTGTTGGACTACTCTCACAGTTTGTAGATCAAAGGATAATCCCAAATAAACAGGAGTTCATAGCTAGCTCAGGATTAAGAATGAGTTAACATAGGTTATATGATAAATGAAATAGTCAGTTTTAACAGTAAACAGTCATTATAAAGAAAAGTGACTATTTTCGTGGTCTAGTCTATATGCAAACTCATTGCATAGGATGCCCCTGCTCTCATGTCTCAACATGAACGATTTGTGGATCACATTGTTTGTAGCATCTTACAACTTTTTATAACAACTACAAAGTGGACCACATCTAATGGTGTTACCAGGATGAGATATATAATTTCATCCATATACTTATTAGACCATTTAGGCTATATACTGTCAATTGGATCCTGTTTATGTCTTTACATAAAGTTACAACATTCAGACTATAGCCAAGGATGCGTTTATTGGATTTTCATAATAAGATGTAAAATCAACAAGTCATTGTTGTTGATAAAATATAATGTTTAACACGAAATGCAAGTTCTAGGACATTCCCAACAAATAAGTTATCAGATAATCTTCAAGAAACTGGACGATAGAGCTTCAAATTCATTATACGATAGTGCCTATTATTACAAGATCGAGTATCAAGTTTATACAATAGACTTCTTCCTCTATACGATTGGTTATCGTATATTCAATCGTCTACTTCCTCCATCCCTCTATCCAAATTCATATAGAGCCCACAACTCCTAGATTCTGACACCAAGAATGCCAAGTAACCTTGTGGTGGTGTTGAATTCTGTTCGAGGATTAAGGATCGAGTTATACTCGCTGGTGATCGAGGATTTTCCAGTTGCTCGTTGCGTTCGTACTTGTTTGCTGAGTTGCTGAATGATCAAGGAAAATACGTGAAGAAAGGGTTCTTCAAGGGTATTGTCTTACTCGATTCTTTGTATTTAATTTTGAAGCATGTTGTAATTTATCATTTAATGCATAGTCGTTTATGTATGATTGTAAATGTTTATGTTCTTTCACAATGGAGTTTGGAACGATCCGCTTCCGCTTACTGGTCCTCTAGATTTAGAGCTCCTTCAAATTTAACTTAGGAAAAATACGACTACTTATTTTTATTAAGTGATTATTTAAGTTTGTCCAATAATTACACTTACTTTGGATAGTTAAACAGTTTTGATTAATGTGCATTAAATATTTTAATAAATTTTGTAATCAATAATTGCATGTTTATAGCAAATCTATCTAATTCACATTTCATGTTAGTTTTCAGGTAGAAGTATTCCGTTTCCGTCAGCTTAAAAACCCTAGCCTAGACATAAGTAATCTTAGACAAAGGTCCCTTATAGATACATTTCCTACAACTTTAATCTTTTATCAAAACAAATTTAATCCTATTAAACTGATTAAAAATATTAAATTAATTTCTAATCATATTATAAATATTGTGAACTTAGGTGTATGTGAACCACATTTTAAACCATTTAAAAAATGGTTTTAACCTAAGTTTGCATGCAATTCTTTATTATTGATTTTAATTTCTAATTTCATTTAATAATAGCAATTATAAAATCAAATAAAATAAATTAAAACCAGATATTGCATTCAAAATCATACTTAGGAAGATTATAACAATTGTACATTTACCTAAAGTAGTGACATGCTTTGTGCAATTTCAATTTCATCATTTAACATACATAACTTTTATATACTAAAGTAATGAAATTAATAATGGCATCCTTCCAAACATGCTTACTATATATTATAACAATTATAATATAATGATGCATGACAATGCCATTAATGCATGCACTATATATTATAACATTTATATTATATGATGCATGAGAATGCTATAAATTAAAACACGCAACTATATTATAACATTTATAATACTTATGATGCATGATTAAATGCATAACCTATGGTGGAATTTTCTATATGGCATACATCATGACATAAAAAAAATAAAATTAAATCATACATCAAATAAATTTAATTAGCAATAAATGGACCAAAATTGGACTCCTAAACAATTAATTAAGTTAATATAACTTTTATATTAATTTAATTGATTAGAAAATTAATTATTACATAAAATAAGCAGCCGAAACAAACCAAAACAGGTGAACCAAGTTGTGCATCGCTCAAACTGCACGTGAACCAGTCGAATCGTGTGAAATTTCTGTCTCGGAGAGTCTCAATGTTGTGCCCTAATGTTGTGACGCTACGAAAAATTTCTTTTGTTCGCCTCTTCGCAGCATTGCAACACTAGGGCATAGTGTTGCGACACTACTGTACAGTCGCCTACTGTATAATGGCGACTTCCACCATCTATGCTCCAATTTAGGCCTCGTTTTCTCCTGAACTTCGCGAAAAACTCACGAACAACATAGAACATAATAAATACAGACACTATCGTATAATTATGCCCAAAAAACCATGCCCTTACAAACCAATTTAAAAACAGTAAATCTAAACAATCCAATCCAAAAAACATCCATAGATCGCACAAACCCATACATTCGTCAACATAAACATATTAATTGTGTAGAATCCCACCATCAACTGAATTATAATTTAAAAAATTTATAAGATGGAAAAAACACAAGCCATTCAGATACCACATGGAGGTTTTTGAAAACCCTAGACGGAAGCGAGTTTGTTTCCCAATTTTTAATTTACACAGAAAAATAAAATTCAGAACCCTGTTATGCATTATAAACAAATTACAACATGAATAGAACAAAATTACAACGAAGGAATTTGGGTTTGTATTGCTAATTGATGCGTGTAAAATGAAGTAAATAAATATGTGTTCATTGTTCGTTCTCCATGCATCGCTGGTCATGCGTTGGACTAATGGATATGCAATATGCGTCTAAGAATCTATGCGATGACCATGCGTTCTTGCCACAAGTTTTCTTACTTTCTCGCAAAGTATAACAAGATCGCAAGTTTCTCGGGGTGATCTGAGGTTGAACTCAGGGACTTGTAGCTAAATGTTATGAAGTAATGTGTTGCGGCAAAGAATAAAAGAATATTGAAGTTTAAGGGCTATGCGCTACTCCTACTCCTAACTAAACAGATTAAACAATGGAAGTATGACTATGAGAGTTAGAGACACGAAAACTGTTAACGCATAATAAGATGTATGGAAAAATAGATAAAATGGTGGAAGGGATGACTTCACTGCATCAATAAGCTTGATCGCAAGGGTAACCCCAGCCAACACAAGTTATGCGATTATGCTATACACAATTGACTAAGACACATGCGATAGTGTCAATAGGACTTATGTCTAAGTCTCTATTCTTGCTCACACACTCCTACACATAAACAAGGTGACCGCATACCACCATATCCTACTTCTAGACGCATGCGATGTGACCGCATACTATCTTATCCTATCTATGGGGTGCATGTGCTGTGTAATAGCAAACAAAACTTATTCCTAAGCCTCTATTCTTGCTTATTGGATCCAATCTGACTCTCCCAAGCCTAGATTTGATTTTTTATACTACTCTCTCAAGTATGCCCAAATGACGAATGATGCACTCATAAAAGAAGGTAATCACATAAAGCATGGTTGACATAAGAATATTCCTATCCCTA
Organism: Benincasa hispida; assembly: GCF_009727055.1. Taxonomy (NCBI): domain Eukaryota; kingdom Viridiplantae; phylum Streptophyta; class Magnoliopsida; order Cucurbitales; family Cucurbitaceae; genus Benincasa; species Benincasa hispida. The sequence continues at coordinate 45,661,091 of NC_052350.1, read as the reverse complement.
GGAGCAATGCTTACTTCGCTTAGTGAGTTTAACCACTTACCCTCTCGGACAGTTAGTCGCTCCTGATTCTGCTCATAGACAAGCATTGTGACTGCTCATAGACAAGCGTTACTACAACCTCATACTAAACAAAGAGGATTTTCTCACAACACTCATGCAACGCACACCTCTCGGTGGTTTGCTACATGTTTCATATGTCTATGCCGCATGATTAAATATGCAATATTCTAGCAATCTTACTTAGTCGTTGCAATGAAAGTAAAGGATGATAAAGCAGAGGTAAATGAAAATGGAATCAAATGAAATAGAGAAATGCATTGATCACAAAATGTATTAATATTTTAAGCCAAAATGTAATACAATACATAGAGAGAAGAGAGATTGAGGGCCAGATGTAAGCAATGTCTTACTTCCATCAGATGTGTGTCAAGGCTGTCGGTGATGCCATGGATGGGCCGTGGAGTAGTCTCTCTCTAGATCTATCTCCGGCGAAGCTTCGGATGTCACTCAAAATGGTTGAAGGAATGAAGAACTCTCGAGAATGTCTTATCACACTTTCGTCTGGATCACAAGGATCTGCCCTAAGGCAGAAGCTCGGATGATTTCAAGTTGGGCGCTAAGGCTTCTATTTATAGAACTCGATCGCCGACAACATTAATGGTCCTTCTCTGAATTTCTGCTGCTAAGGGCGTGATGGACCTACTTTGACTCTTTGCTACCAACGGCATGATAGGTGAAATGTCAACATCACCTTTTGATACTCCCGAGGTATGCGTTCATGCTTGGTCTCCGAAGTATCATCACGTTCCACCACAATTGCGTTCATCCCTCTATTATGGTTATTACTCCGTAGCCGCAACCTCTATGTGATAGACGCATGCGGTTAACGGCCGTAACATTCGCGCGTCGGACATATGCAATCACCTTTTGCGATGGTGGGAATTACCGCATGTGATCGATACCTGAAATAGCTACAAAAATAGATAATTGGACGCATAATAATACGCGTCAGACATAGATGCATGGGTTAGTCGATATTTTTAATGTCGATCGACGCAAGCTCACTTTTCTCATGAATTCTTAGTATAATCACCGCATATTCTACTTATCAGCCCTCATAATTCTAAATAAAAGGCCTATAATAACGTGCATTTCTACCCGTCATCACTAACCTCTTGAAAAACCAATTCTTCACGAATTTTCTTCTTGATCTGCTCAGGAACACTTTTGATTTCTCCTTAGGATCACGAACAAAACACAACAACAATACTAACATAAATTGGACACCACTAAGAGATAATTCTCTGTATTCTCCTCTAGGAATTGAGAATTATAGGAGCGTGTGGGGTTTGTAATTAATTTGGGAAAGGGAGAGATTTTTTTAGAGAAGAAATTTTGCGGGGATTTTTTTTTTCTTCGTGAGAGTGCAAAGAATAAGAAGGATCAAAGACGCTCTATGATTTTGGAAGATGAAGATCGTTGTTTTCAAAACTACCCACTCACCATTATCATCGAGAGAAAATTAGGGAGGAAGTTTGAAATAACTCCCTCCATTTAAATTTCAACAAATTTAAAATTAAAAAATGAATTAAAACTAATTTTAACTTATTTGATATATGATTATATACTAACAATATTATATATAACATATATTATACTATATGTTTAATCTAATATAACATATAACCTATAGTTTACATTATATCAAATATAATATAACCGATAGTTTAAAATTATCTCAATTAACATATAATATTTAATATGAATCAAATTCATATTAAATATAACCTATAGTATTTATATGAATCATATTCATTTAATTAATATTTGAATCATAATTAAATATTTATTTTCTCTATAAAAAAGTTTATATAATAATATATCAAATACATTATATTAATTATATCACATATAATTAATTTAAATTAATCATATCATATATAATTAATTCCCTAAATTAATTTGAACATTTCAAATTAATCCAAAATTAATTTGATTATCGATAATCCCAGTTGAGCTACAAATAGGACCTTATGAACCTATAGATTGAAGCTCCAACGATACTTGGATAATTAATTAAACTCCTTTAATTAAATTGCCCAACTTTCATTAACTGTCGGTCACTCCACTAAAGATTGACAGTTGCACTCTTCACACTACATATATACTTATGTGTCAATTGGATAGTGACAAGTCAGCGGTTGATGACCCTTCACAAATTGCTCGTAAGTACAATTGGGGCAAAATTACCATTTTGCCCCTGTAGTTACATTTAACTCATTAAGTATCACTAACCCCTCTAATGAACAATAAGTCATAATCTAACTATGACCAAACCCCTCTCGAGCCAAGAGAGGGTGTGACACCACATTGTTCAAACCCCATAATCAACCATTAAATGAGCAATTTATCTAGTTACTCCGACATTAGGAAAGAAGTGAATTTCGTCTTATTAGTTGTGTTCCTAGCTTCCCAATCAGACGAATCCCCAAAATGGTAGGTACATTGATGTTGGGTTTTATGTCCTAAAAACTCGCAGTTTGTAAAATAATAAACATCTTCTATTATTAATATACTTGCTATTGATCTCATAAATTGTATGAAAGTCTAAATCTAATAAACTAAGACCCATGACTATTGTATGAGTACTTGAACTTTATGTGGAGACATGAGAGTGGATCGGGTTCGAGTAAATAGTTAAAATGATCTATGGTACATGAATGGGGTTAGGTACCTCATTCTGGTAACACCATTAGATACGACCTACTTTGTAGTTGTTACAAAGAGTTGTAAAGTGCTACATACGACGTGATCCTAATTCATACATGTTATGACACGAAGAGTGGGGGTGTTCTATGCAACGAGTTTGCATAAGATCAGGGCCAAGAAATAAATCACTCTTACTTTGTAACGTTGTTTACTGTTTAAGATTGACTATTTCACCTAAATGACCTAGATAACTCGATCTTAATTTTGAGCTAACTATGAACTTCTATTTATTCAGGATTGCCCTTAGATTTGTATAGTCGAGGGTTGACTCAACAACACTGACCCAATAAGACTCTCATTTCAGGGGTAAGACCGGATAGATGGTTGAGGACATAAAGTGTAAGACGAAATTCACGCCTACCCTATTTAGGGATAGGAGAAATGTTGTTTTCTCAAGTACTGAATCCAGGTCTTGAACAAGAGGCCCCACCCTCTCACTGGGTTGAGAGAGTTTGATTTAGTGATTGGATCACAAACCAGTTGTTCATTAGAGGATCAGTAGGGACTTGAGGAATAAGACGTAATTTTGGGGTAAAACAAATATTTGACCCAACCGTTATTACGAACAACCTGTGAAGGTTTGACTTGCTAATTATGGTAAAATCATGTGGTCACAATATATCTACAGTGAGGGGAGTACAACTACGAGCTTTAGTGGAGTGACCCATTAGTTAACAAATGGAGATTAATCTGATATAATGAGTTTAACCAATTAATCTCGGATCGTTGGAGCCCATGATCTGTAGGTCTGCGAGGTCCCCTTACTAGCTCGTAACGGACTAGCTCTAGAATAGCGTGATAAGTTAATTTGAAACGTTCAAATTTGAATTAAAAGAATTAGTAATTGTATGAGATATAATTACGTGTTTAATTTAAGAATTAAATGGATTAGGAGAATTTATATATTTAAAAATGATTTAAATATATAAAGATGGATATGTGTTAAAATTAATTTAATATTTGATATTAAATTAATTAAGTTTTACTTAATAATTAATTTATGAAATTAATTCAATTTTATTTTTTAAAATCAAAATAGATTTTTTAAAATCAAAATTTGATTTTATGATAAAATTGAAAAGGAAAGTTAGAAAACCAAATACTTAAATGGAAAATGTAGTTTTTCCACTATCCATCTTTGTAGTTCCTTACACATGAAGCATTTGCTTGGTCTTGTCTTCTCCAAGCATGAGCTAGACTGGAGTGAAAATCGGGCATGCAATCGATAGAGATTTTGAGAGAAAATTTGGTTTGAAGAAATAGTTCTTCAGCTAGTTTTCTGTAGTGAGCATTTCTCCTTCTACCCTTGATTTAAGCTTGTTTTAAGTCCCACAACTCAATCTAGAGCACCAGGAGAATGATGGAGAAGATTTTGAGGTGATCTACAACAAGATTTGGAGAAGATAAAAACCGGTGAAGGAGCTTTGAAGAAGTTTTACAAGAGGTATGTCTTGAAATTCACTTGTTTATGCAAAAGCATGATTTATATTTTGCCAAAATTAGTGAATTTGAGTACTTAGATGATCCTTGTGCTTTTGCTACTGTTGATACAATCTTACAATTAAGTTACCGAAATGGCCACTCTCACCCATGCAAATCAAAGAACCGCCTTCATAGATATGAGTTCACAACTCACTTGGGAGGTGTTTGGCTCACCAACATGAGTTGAATTGAGTTAGATATATCAACTCATTGTTTGCCCACCAACTTTAAATGTTATTGAAGTTGAGTTGGTATATTTTACCAACTCATCCAAGCTCTTCATTATTCACATGTTTTTAGTGGCTCTACCCATTGGCCATTGTCACACTTCGATAACGAACTATGGGCTCCGACAACCACCTCTGATGAAAATTTCGGCAACCAACTATGGACGCTGACAACCACCTCTGATGAAAATTTCGGCAACCAACTCTGGACGCTGACAACCACCTCTGATGAAAATTTCGGCAACCAACTCTGGATGCTGACAACCACCTCCGATAGAAACTCCGGCGACCAACTCCGGGCTCTGACAACCACCTCCGAGACAATTCCGGCGATGGAATTCACTCTGACAACCACCTCCGATGAAAAGCTTTGGCTACCAACTCCGAGCTTCAACAAACTTCGCGCGACCAACTCTGACAACCACCTTCGTAGGCTTCAACAACCATCTCCGGCTACAAACTCCAATGAAAATCATATTCGATGACCACTTTTGAGCGAGCAACTCCGACGATAAACTCGAGGCTTCGACAATCATCTTCGACGAAAAACTCCAACAACCAACTCTAATACCACCTTCATGTGACTAACTTTTGAGCTTCAACAGTCACCTCCGACTACAATCTTCAGCGAAAATCATATTCAATGATCAACTTCGACGACACTTTTGCCCAACCAACTCCGAAATTTGAAAACCACCTCTGATGAAAAACTTCGACAACCAACTCCAATACACCTTCATGTGACCAACTTCAAGCTCTGACTACAAACTCCAGCAAAAAATCATCTTCGATAATCAACTTCGACAACCATTTCCGACTACTATATGACTTACTATAAAGTATGTTGTAGGGTTGTTGATTATATAAACAAAAATATTATTTTGTCTACATTAAGTGCAATATTTATACGTAGTGAATTCACATAACAAATGAGTGTTAAGAATATTTAGACGAAAAATATATATGTAGTTGAAAAGTATGTAACATATAACAAAAAAAAAAAAAAAAAACCATAAAATGAAAGAAAAAATCCTATAACATTTTTTAGCAAAAATTAGTAAAAAATAGAGTCTTGTCCTTTGATGATCCTCCAAATTTAGAGGAAATGAAAGTGAAATTGTGGTAACATTCCATTGGTTGTTACGATGATGGGGGGATTTAATTAAAAAAAAAATACACGACATAGCAAACATACAGAGCAACAACAGGGATAAGAAGAAAAAAAATAAGATGATAATGAAATTCATGGAATTGCTTAGAAAGTTTTGATTTCGCTTTAGCTTTTCATTTTATTTAACCATATTTTTATACAAAAATGTAATGGGTTAATTGTTGTTCATTGCCCAAGAAAGAAAGAAAGAAAGAAAGAAAGAAAAGTTATAAAGATTAAAATAAAAAATTGCAATCCATATTTTATTCAAACAAATACGGGTAGAATTATTGAATAGAAAAAAAATAGTAATCATAAAAGCATATTATTCAGGGTTCAAAAAACTACATCAGATACCTAAACATATGAATTCAACTTTGCACCCCAAACACAAACATATGAACTCAGACTAAATAACTATGCACCCCAAACATAGATATATAAATTCCACAGATATATGAACTTCAGACATTCTATCTCAACTCAGTGCCCCAAACAGCCCCTTAGGATTCATGTTATGTCATATGATCATCCTGGTCAAATATAAGTCTTTACTATTAATGGTGTTATATAACGAGACTATTTATCTTGTGGTCCGGTCTTATATAAACTCTCTTGTATAGAACACATCTACTCACATGTCTCTACATGAATAATCAATATCAGGTCATTTGTAGAACTTTACAACGATTTTAATTTCTACAAAGTGGGTCGTATTTGTAGTGCCACTGAGATAAGGTACCTAATCTTATTCATCTACTACAGACCATTCAGATTACCACTAAAACACAATCCACCCGTATGTCTCTCCATACATGTTTAAGCTACAGAAGATAATCTTGGATGTTTGTTTATTGGTTTTGTGGGTTAATATTACTAAATGTCGAATAAAATACCTCAAATTTCATTAAATAAATAAACTGTTTGTACAATACAATTACAAATTATAGGACCCACGAGATTTAGGGCAATCCTAACACTTATATCATTGATGTAAACCTCAGAATTTCGAACATTGCTAAACTAATTTTTTAAAGGCTTCCACAAATCTAATATGATTTCAAATACTATGTTATTTTAGTACTGACCAATTAAAATTGAATGGACGAGTTACCGATTAACGTTTAGAAGGTTGATGACTTCATACCCATCTCAATAATTATTGAACTAAAAAGAGTGGAAACAAATATATTTTGTTGTCCCTAAGTTTTGAGTATAATTCCCCTTTGATACGTAAAGTTTAAAACATAACTTTTTCAAACTTTTGAGTTTAGTTTTCCATTTTTAATTCTAGTTCAACATAGGTTGGAAGAAAGTTTAGTTTCCATCAAATCCATTGATTTTCAAGAGGTTACACTTATAGTATTGATTTTAAGTTGTTGTCGTTTTTTTTTTGCTTGTTTTTAAAACTATTTAATTAACATTTAACTATTTACTTATTATTATTATTTTTGGAGTACGATTGTATTTGTCATTGATGTTAACTTTTTTTTTTTGATTAACTTAAAATAATTTTAAAGGTGACAGAGAATTAAGATTAAAAATGAACATTATCGAAAACTTGAATATAAAAATATTTCTTAAAATCTAGAACTAAATGAAAACTAAACTCACAACTCATTTTCTAACTATAGAAATCATATGAAAACTAATTTTAAAATTCAAGAATGAGACTGTAACCTTTCAAAACTTGAAAATCATACTCAAACCTTAGGGATCTAAATGGTAATTTTTCTACCTAAAAGCGCATAACTCAATTAAGGGTATTTTGGTAAAAGAACCTATGCTCCCCTCCCCTTTGTACATGGAGGTAGAAAAGTGGGAGTAAAAGTACAGTAAAAGCCCGAAAATAACCCTGTCCGACGCATGCGACGACGGTACTCACGTGGCACCTCGATCCAATCATAACACGCCACGTCATAAAAATTGTAAGGCACCTTAAATAAACGTAGAGCTGCCGCATGGGATTAATCTCACACGTTTGTCAGATCAGTGAATGAAACTCCGGACTTTCTCGACCTCACTTCTCCGACGCTTTGGGTTCGTTTTAGGGTTTCATTTCTTCGTCTTCTTTTTCAATTGCTGTGTAAAATCATGGCCGAGGTTATGAACATGGCCACCGCCGCCGACGAGTCGTTGGACCGCCGTCGTGATCGTCAAGAGAAATCGTCTGAGGAGCAACCTCATTCCTCGCCGCCGTCGCAGCCAGCTGTCGGTCCTCCTCCTCCCTCCAGAAGAAGGGATAGAGATGAGAGAGATAGGAGAGACGAACGGGATATTGATCGTCCTCCGTATCGACGCGGTGATAATTACGATCGTAATCGCTCTCCACCTTCGCTGCCTCCGAGGGACAGGGATAGAGATAGAGATAGGGATTATAAACGTCGAAGCAGTCTTAGTCCTCCACCGCCTTACAGGGATCGTAGACACTCGCCTCCCAGACGGTCTCCTCCTCCACCTTACAAGCGTTCCAGGAGGGATGATGGTGGGTATGATGGAAGAAAAGGAAGCCCTAGAGGAGGTTTCGGGCCTGGCGATAGGAGGTGAGTGGGTGGGGAACTGTTTTGATTTGTTGAGCTTAATTCTTATTCTGAAGATTTGGAGCTGAATTCCCTGCATTTGAAATTAAAATGGCATTTTTGGATTCTAGAGTTGATTTTCATTTAAATGATGAGAATGTTCTTATTAATTATTGGTTGTGGGGTTCTAATTGCTACTAAGAACTTCTAAGGTCATATGTTTGAACCATTAACTGACACTGGAAGCCATTTTTGAACAGAAAGATTAAACTCGACAAGCACCTTACGCATGAGACAAATAATGTTTCACACATAGCCTTTAAGATAAATGGTTCCTCCCATTTCGTTTGAGACAAAATATTTCATCCCATTTTGAGTTTTAATGGCTCAACCCATTACATGTACAAATAGATATATAGGGGACGAACCATATCATAGAGGATTAATGTTCATTCCATGTTTTTTGCTCTGCTTGTTGTAGGCCTTCTATGTTTTTCTTAATGGTGTCAACAGTCAGAGATGCTACTTCACCTATCTTGTATTTTCTCAATCCCCATCCTCTCTTTACCCCCCTAACCCCTACCTTCATGTAAGAGCGCGACGTTTAACTTAATGGGCCTAGTTGTAATTTCTATTACAATGGACACCTCTGCTCACTTTTTTGATGCTCCCTCGTCAGTGTTCATCTTCTATTTGTGCCCCCGGTACTTTTTAAATACTAATGTGTTTTGTGGATTTGGTTCTGAATTTTTATTTCTTTTCTCGAATATTTGGGTTTATTGCTTGCTTTGAGTTTTTAATCAAAGTTCTTTTTCCCTTGATAAAGCTGTTCCTCGTATTATGACTGTGGGCATAGCATTTTTATTGACTAATGCTTAGGGTCTGTCATTTGAGTATTGATATGTTCTATTTATTTATCTATCTACTTTATCTTATTCCAAGGTTTGGTTATGATTATGGTGGGGGATACGAGCGGGAAATGCGAGGCCGGCCTGGATATGTTGATGAAAGACCTCTAGGTCGGTACATGGGTCGTTCATCTGGTGGCTATCAAGGTGGTGTTTCTATTGACTGATAAAATAAACTCAGCCTTTTCATAACTATGGTGTATACTTATGCAAACTTAGCCTATTTTGTATTTTTGAGATATTGTTATAGAACATGATATATTTAAATTTCAATTAGGCCAATGGGAAGTTTTGAGATTTCACCTTATTCTTTGTTGCGAATGCAAAAATATTCATTGGTTTGGAAGATGAGATGTTGTATAGTGTTTTGTACCCATTTCTTTGGCCAGTGTCAGCCCTTTTAGCCAATTTATGGAGAAGAGTTTTTCTCATTTTCTTTTCTGGTGCAGGATTATGCCAGACTGAGTTAATATTAAAGAGAGATTTTTGAATGGCTTTATCTTTTGTCCTCTTGTCTAAATGTGATATCATTCTTATGATGTCCCCCTATGGTATATCTCAATAGGGCAATTAGTAATGCTATACTGGCAGAATAACTTGTTATTTCTCAATACATTTCAGTTCAATTATTTTCGGAGACCTATAGCTCCCTATGTTTGTGAGCCAAACTGTATAAAGTACGTATAAGTAATCTTTAGTTTATTTAGATCTGTAAAGTTCAGTATAAATCTGGAAATTCACATGTTGAGATCTTTTGCATCGGGTACTGTTTATGGCTTTTGAATTAGAACTCAGCATCTTCTTGCTTCCTAACTCTCAATTTTGCATTGTTGTATGGATAATACCAGTTTCTGTTTTTCAGTGTTTAACAGTTGTAGAAATGTTTCCAGAAAAATTTGTATGTCTCTGGTAGTGTCGGACATTTTGTTCGAATTGATGCTTAGATCTGGATTTCCAATGTTATGTATAAGGTACTCCCAAACAATTTTCTTATTTTCTCTAAGCTGTGTTCTCCAGATTGGGATTCTAGTCGTGGTGGGCATGGTGATGCACTCAATGCAGGAGGTGGCCAAAGGTTAGCATTCAGTCACAAATCATTCGTCGTCTCTATCACATAATCGATAAGTCCTGTGATATCTTTCTGAAAATGCTTACATAGTGTTATTGTGTTAGTTTCTGCATGAACATGTGATCTATTTTCTGTGCTGCACAAGATATCATGGGTAAATCATGACCAAGCTAGCAGGTTAGGTCTGGAATGGAACTATAATAACAATGCAACAAGAAAACATTGCTTATTGCAAACTGCAAAGGGTGGATTGACAATGGCATTAAAAACAGAGTGTAAAATCCTTGCTTTTGAGAGTGAATTTGCTCTTGAATTGGGAAAACGATGGGCGTTTCCTGTCTGTAGCTGTATGGTAGGAAAAATACATTTTCCCTTGCCCTTTCTAATTATGCTGTTTTGAAGTTAAATAACTGACTTTTGGAAGAATCGCATCTTGCCAAAATTTTGATGCTGTACGGGCCTTCTTTTCTGCCTTTTCTATTTGAATTTTGTTAAGGCAGCGATTACTGAAAATGCAACCATGTTTTTGGGTTATTTCTTCTCTTCAGTGATGGATGGTTATGCTTGACTATTTTGGCGTTTGGATGGTTTTTTCTTAGCATATAAAGCACCTTGTCCTCCATTATTTGTGGTTCCTTTCAAATTTGAAGTGCTGTTTTTGCGACTAATGTTTTTAAGACCACTTTTGGGAGATATAATTAAAGGGGAAGGGGAGGATCCTTCACTGATTGGTTAGAGACTTCCTGAGTACTGGGTTATATATAATTTTAAATAAAAACACTTTCCCTTGTTGTAAGACAACTTGCAACTTAAATATGATTGTACTCCTGGTAGGAGTTCCCAAATCAGCAAGTCAATTGGTACTATACTTACATAAGTTGAGAACATAATTGCAATGAAGAAATATAGATAATGCCCTACAAGAAAATGCTTGATTTTGTGCTACATTAAACTTTTGTTCTCATTCAATTTGCTTCCCCTCGAATATTCTTTTAGTTATTTGGGGACTTGTATGCTTGATTGCCTCTTTGAATTACTGAGTTGAGGGTTAATAGTTTTGTATTTTTACTTTGTGCATATCATTTTTAAAAGTTGTTTTGGGTTGATTTATCTTTTCCTTTATTTTGTTGTGGTCTATCTAATTAAACTATTGAAGTGTGTAATTTTCTATACAAAGATTATTGTGTACATTGGAATTACTATTCATATGGAAGTAAAGTTCGTTTATTAAAAAATATAGTTATTTTATCAATGCCATGGAGAGATGTTCTGTAATCTTCATTTATATATATATATATATATATATGTATAATTTGGGGGATGCCTGATCGTCTCTACTTTGTTATGGCTCTTATTGAAAAATGCGGCACGGGCGAGCATCAAATTCAGTTATATTTATCCCTTAATTTGAAGGTTGAACTCCAAATTTGTTGAGTAGGACTAGGAATCATTGGAACCATACAATTTATAGTAAAATTGAAGTAAATAATATCACCGAATAAAGCGTCCAACTTTCATGTCGATAATTATCCAACATTTAGAAAAAAGTTTTGAAATTTGTGGCTTAAACTAGGCCTCTCCGAATTTCCTGCACTGTTTTGTATTGCAAGATTGTATTTATTCATTGTCTTGATTTGCCTCATAATTTTATTGGAATGCTTGTTCTTACCTCATCCTTTTAACTTTACTTTCAATGCAATGATGATAATTTGTGATTTCAGAGAAGGCTTGATGACATACAAGCAATTTATTCAAGAACTTGAAGATGATATACTGCCTGCTGAAGCTGAGCGCAGGTATTTTCTAAATGTGCTTTTGATTTTTCTGATTTAATTGTATGAGTTTAGTTCTTTTTATTTTTGTGGAACAACTTCGGTTTTGATTTCAGATATCAAGAATACAAGTCAGAGTATATTACAACCCAGAAACAAGCTTTTTTTGATTCTCACAAGGATGAAGAATGGTACTTCTTGTATTTTACATCTGAATTTCCTTTCCATTTGCTATTTTTCCTAATTCATCTCTTTTGTCTATTTAGGTTGAGAGACAAATATCATCCGACCAACCTAGTTACTGTCATTGAAAGGTGTTTTTCTGATCATCTTCCCCAAAAGATGGAGTTCTTATAGTTGTGGTTAATTTCTTCACATTTTTATCATCTTAAATTAGTGGACATGAAATTGGCATTTTTTCTTGATTTTCTCTTTTATATATATATATATATATATATATATTATTTATTTATTTATTTATTTTTTCTTGTGGTTTATTCTAATATTTGGATGGTGTGTAAAGGAGGAATGAACTTGCACAAAGAACTGCTAAGGATTTTTTGCTTGACCTGCAAAGTGGGACACTGGATTTGTAAGATTGGAATTTCCACAATTATGTTTGGATTCAGAAAATTTCAGTTGTGATGGTAAAGCAGTGCTGTTCTATTTTATGATGCAGAGGTCCAGGGATTAATGCAGCAGCTACAAATAAATCAGGGCATGCTAGTGAACCAAATTCAGATGATGAAGCAGACAATGATGGCAAACGGAGGCGTCATGGTAGAGGACCAGCAAAAGAAATGGATCTTCTCTCTGCTGCTCCTAAGGCCCACCCTGTTAGTTCGGAACCAAGAAGAATCCAGATTGACATTGAACAAGCTCAAGCTCTTGTCCGTAAACTTGATTCTGAGAAAGGAATAGAAGAAAATATTTTAAGTGGTTCTGACAGTGACAAACTAGGTCGGGAAAAAGCACATGGTGGCTCTTCTGGCCCAGTCATAATCATAAGGGGGCTGACAACTGTGAAAGGCTTGGAGGGTGTTGAGCTATTGGACACGCTTCTCACATATCTGTGGCGCATCCATGGTGTAGATTACTATGGAATGGTAGAGACAAGAGAAGCTAAAGGTCTTCGTCATGTAAGAGAAGAGGGGAAGAACTCTAACATGGCTGGTGGTGCGGATGAGTGGGAAAAGAAACTTGACTTGCGTTGGCAAGAGAGGTTGAGAGGTCAGGATCTGTTGGAAGTGATGACTGCCAAGGATAAAATAGAGGCTGCTGCTCTTGAAGCTTTTGATCCATATGTTCGCAAGATAAGAGATGAAAAATATGGATGGAAATATGGCTGTGGAGCCAAGGGTTGCACTAAGCTGTTTCATGCCCCTGAGTTTGTACATAAGCATCTTAACTTGAAACATCCAGAGCTCGTGATGGAGCTGACTTCAAAAGTGCGTGAAGAGCTGTATTTCCAAAATTACATGAAGTAAGTGAAATTCTGACAGTGATTCTCCCTCACTATTGATGGAAGCTGTTATTGACTAATACCTTAATTCTTCACAGTGATGCAGATGCTCCTGGAGGGACGCCTGTCATGCAACAATCACTTCCGGTATGTTATATTAGGTACCAACGAGTAGTAAATTTTCCTTTGTTGGATCAGTAATTTTCATGCCTCATCACCATAGAACTGCTGCATTGCCTGTGACAACATATTAGATAACAAAAAATAGTAAACTTTCCTTTGTTGGATCAGTAGTTTTCATGTCTCATCACCGCAGAACTTCCCCCCTTGAAGAATAACAAGAAAAAACAAAGCCTATCACACACAAACAGACGTAAAGGACAGAAGAATAGAAGGTTCAGTTTTCCCCCTAGTTAGGCGTGTGTAAATTGTGATCCCCTTGTTTTATTGAATATTGTAATAAAAACTACTACACATGCAAACATACATAAAGGACAGTAGAATGGTTGGTTAGTGTTAATCTTATCCACAACTATTGACTATAAGGTGGTATAAGAACATATTTTTCACTTCATTTTGTTGGGTGATTGTTGTTTTCGTCATCATACGGTTCTAATGGGTATTTATCCTATAGGTTTTTGGTATGCCTAGTTTGTAGTGTGTGAAGTGTCCCACTTTTTGGACTGACAATGTAAATATGTGCTAATATGTGCTAATATGTGCAGTCTAGCAATATTTTAGGTATAGAATTGATTTCTTTTTGGCTTTCCTTTCCTTTTCTTTTTAATCCATTAAGAGACTGTCCTTATGCAGAAGGATAAGCCACCGAGACGTAGGATGAATTTAGATGGTCGGCTGAAGGATGACAGAGGTAATCGCAGGGACCGCGATAATTGGGCTAATGGGGGTGACAGATTTGATAGATCTGAGAACCCACAATCAAGTGACTTCCAATCAGCAAATGATGGTACGGATGGTGGAAAAATTGATGATCCTATGTTTGATACTTTTGGTGGACAAGGAAGACACGTTGCTCCTTTTGCATCTGAAATACCACCGCCAGTGCTTATGCCCGTTCCTGGTGCTGGGTATGTTGACTTAACTGCTCAGCGTTTTTGTGCCCTTTGCATTCTCGGTAATCTTACATTTTATGTTTTGTCGCAGTCCATTAGGACCTTTTGTCCCTGCTCCGCCTGAAGTTGCAATGAGAATGTTGCGGGAACAAGGAGGTCCACCTCCTTTTGAGGGTGGTGGTAGAAATGGAAGGCCAGGACCCCAATTAGGTGGATCTGCTCCTATCCTTGCCCTATCGTCAGGTTTTCGACAGGATCCTCGTCGAATACGAAGGTATAACTGCTCTGATTTTAACTACCGATATGGTCTCATTTTGTAATGTTGCTTTCATAGGCCTGCCTTGTTGTATTCAGGTACAGTAGACTGTCTAGGCAGATTAATCTAAATTTCTCTATGCAGCTCATAAAAGTCAACTTGAAAATAATAATCCATACCCTTGTGGATAAAGAAGTGTTTTAATAATCCATACCCTTGTGGATAAAGAAGTGTGAAGGAATATTGTGGGACCTATATTATACGGTAACATCATAACTCCTGAAACTTTAGAGAGTTCTATTACTACATATAGAAACCAAGCAATCACCTGACACATTTTTCCAACATATGCTTCGATGCTTCTTGGTATAAGTTTATTTGTAAAAGTTCTTTCTGATGTATTTCTAACAACAAAATATCATGCAGTTATCAAGACCTAGACGCACCTGATGATGAAGTCACTGTAATAGATTATAGAAGCTTGTAGATATATTTGGCATCAGCAAAGTTTAGAGGCCCACTTGTGTTTCTAAGAAAGGGGGCATGCAACTCCAAAACTGGTACGGATTAGGCCTGGTCACTGTTTTATATTCTTCTTGTTGCCGAAGAAGTTTGCTTTGTTTCACCCCATAGTGAGAACTGAACATTGAGTTGATCACATTCTGGCTGTGGGCAAGTACAAATGTTCATGAGAATTGTGCATTCATTTAACTTTTTAGCTTTTTTGCCCCCCTACTCTCTGTATTCTTAGTGAAGAAGGAATTCGACCCGAAGGCAAGAGATTTAATGATCGAAAAATTCCCATCTTTCAAACTTTGTAGAACTTAAATTCTTCTGAAGTTAGGAGTGTGCATTCCCTTTTTTACTAATTTTTTCTTATTATTATTATAGTCGATTTTGGTCAAGTAAGAACTAGTAATAAATTTGTGGATATTAAATCTTGTTCTATGAAACTTCTAACAGTTAAGACTGTAATGTTAGGATGCTCAATTATATTTTAGAAGATATTCAGTTCCCAGGCAGCCTCCCATTTGACATCTATGAGTAGACTGGAAAGTTGTTCTATAGTACTCTATGTTCCATTATGAAGGTTTTCCAGATTGTGCTTAAATTTTCTTTCCAGATGTTGGTCACTGAATAGTCAAAACTTATGTGAATGATTTTTCTCTTCTTTTTTCCTTCCCTTTTTGAAATTGTTAATTAATGCCAATGTCTTGTAAAAGTTGACCATATTAGTGCAATGCCAAGTTATATTATTTGAAATTCCTTATATCATTCTTTTAAAACCTTTTTATTGATGCTGCACCCTTAGATTTGTTAAATTTTGGGCCGTGTTTTCAATAAATCTTTAATTTTTTTCAATTTTTTTTTAGCATTTTTTCTATAGAATTTGAGAACATATTCACAGTATTTTCTTACATAAAAATTATTATTGTTTGACTAATTTTGAGGAAAATTAAAGTAAAAAAACAATATTGGACATTGAAAGTGCACTCTGAAGTAGAGAGAAATCCAAACTCTGAAGTAGAGAGAATTGGATTGATAAAAAAAGTAAATTAATGTAACTAAAGGGATAAATTTTAGATTTAATTTGATTAGATGAAAGATAAAATTTCAGAAATTAATTTATTTTAGGAACTAAGCTAAAGTATTTGAACCTTTAAAATTGTATTCTAAGTTGCTATACCTAGGAATGAATTAAATTTTGGTTTTTCTTTGCCGAGTCCACTAATATGGTTGTGTCCTTGGCTCATCTATAAAATATAAAACAGTAAGATATAATGTTTACGACTTTTTATTTTTGTGTCAATATTTGTCAATTGCGGTATTTGGAGTTGTCTAGTGACTTGTAATTATGCCTTCAACTCTTTTAAGCTACTAGATGAGGTCCAAAGGGAATTTTTGGTTCTTGGTTTGTTTTATTTTTTATTTTTTGGGTAAAAGTACTTGGATAAAAACTGTAATGATATTAATTCTATACTTCTTGTATAAAGAAACAAAATGTGGTACTTATATAAGGAAGAAAAGATTGCTAAAAACTTAAAAATACAAGAAAAGTTCCCCATGAGTAAATATAGTTTGATTGTTTTGTATCTATCCTCATTTCTCAAATATGAGAAAATATGACTGAATCAACCAAAAAAAAAAAAAAAAAATTAGATGAAGATTAAGTCATAGCACAAACTTGGATGCAATTGCACGTTTGGGATAAAGAATTGGTTATTATAGTCTTACGTTATTATGGTTGAACTATAATAGTTTGTTTGTGTAGATTATATTAGTTTGGGTTATAATAGTATGTGTTTGAGGTGTAAACTATTTTAGGTTAAGAAAAAAATAGTAAATTATGTAGCAAAGAATAAAAAAATGATAAATGTAAAATAGTAAATACGGTAGTAAATGTGGATTTTCAAATAGTGTTAACTGTAATTAATTAGAAACGATAAAATAGTATTTATTATAGTAAGAAGTGGTTATTATAGTCTTTGAATAGACTTTGCTCTAAATACCTCTAAGGGTGTATTTAAAATACATGTTGTGTTTACTTTAAAAAAATAAGTCATTTTAGAATGTTCAGCAATTACTCAAAATAACTTTCTAGGTTGATTTTAATCTTCTTTGTATAATGAAAAAGTTGTCCACCCTCAAAATATGAAAATAAAATAAAAAAACCACTTTGACCTATTATGGCAAGTAATCATTTTTCTCGAGAAACCTCAACTTTCAAGTTTCAACCACATAAATTTAAAGAGAATGTGGTTAGAGCATTTGATGATTTAATAAAAGTCAACTTTTCCTCCTTTGAGTAACCTCCTCTAAGTAAATATCAGGTTACTTAAACTTCTATGTTAGATTAAAATCTTCACCTATAGGCAAACAACATATCACCTACAATATTTGAGAAGATTGTCAACATTAATATTTGTTCACTTAATCAGTACATTACTCCTTTCTTATAAGTCAAAGGTTCGAATCACTTTTTGATTTTAAGAAAATGGAAAAGGTGAGAGAAAGTTACAACGATTATTCATCTACAATTTACTTGTATCAACATCAGACCATGTCCTGATGAGTGAGAGAAAATCAGTCTGAACCAAAAGCCATTACCCCAACAAAGAAATAAAACACATTAATAACACAGAAATTGATGTCTTATTATCACATTTGAGCAGACATATCAGTTGACCCTTATGTACAATACACGCTGGACCCTCTTTGCAGAAGTAAAAAAACAGGGGGGGGACCTTTGTTAGCGACTCAAGTGAGTATCAGCTTCTTTGGATTCAGATTGCGACGATCTCCATTTCTATCCTTCCTCGGCAGAAAGCAAGCAAGCTGAAAGCTCCGACTCAGTTGCACCGAGGGCAGGGCAGTGAGAAGTCAACAAGCTTCAATAAAAATGGAAAAACAACAGTCCTTTCGGCAGAAACCAATATCGGAGGTCGCCAGCAATCTCTAAGAATTATCATGAATTGAGAAGAAACCAAGCTAACTAATGGAGCTATTCTATTGCTAGAGGGCATCATAAAATATGGTCCCTCACTGCCCCAACAAGATGACTCTTAGGACCATTGGATGCTTGAATCTAGTGTTACATGTACATCTACAGAGGGAAATGTGGCTAGCCTAGACTAAAAGGGGTTGTTGGGGGGGAGGGGGGGTGTAAATCATTCTTAAATCTTCACAGATTTAGCAAGCATTTTAGCTATCGCCATTGGGATGTTTCAGAAATATAGGATGTAAGATGTGCAGCTGTGTCTATGAGGTTCTTACTTCCGTTGCTTTTTTGCAAGAGGTTCTGACTCAGCCTGTCAAATAAGTGTTTGACAGAAGTAAGAACAGGGGAAGAAAAAAAGAAAAAGAAAAAAAAGAGGCACAATTCAGATATTCAAAAGTTGTAAACAGCATTCCAATAACCCATTCCAGACTTTTTGGATCTGGTTCTCAAATTACAATTACTTTCCTCTTTTTTTCTCAACGGGATTTGGATCTTCGAAGGGAAAAGAGAAATATGCAAAATATGAAATGCATCTATGTGAGGAAACATATAAGCAATAAGAAAAGAATAAACCACATATATCCTTCACTTGGTGATTTCATGGATGAAAATTTGGTTGACTTGGAGGAATTGGTTTAATCTTAATGGCAACCACCTATTTAGGACATATTAAAACTTCACATTCTAACAACCAAATGTTGTAGGAGGATCAAGTGAGGTGATTGTGTTACGAGATTATCATATGAGGTGATTGTGTTATGAGATTAGTCGACATTATGTAAGTTGCTCAAACACCGATGAAGGGTTTAGGGATTATAATATTTTTTCCCCCTAAAAAGAACATGAAGTATTTTCAGAGTAAAAATTAACAACTAAACCCTAGGTATGGCAATTAAACATTGCTTTTTATTATTTACAAAACACTTCCCAAACTTGAGATAGGACTGAATAAACTCCAGTCAACTTTTAAGACACTTGGAAAGTGAAGTTGCCAAGAAGGTTAGCAAGCTAGATACTCATTTAGCTACTATGTGTTCACAAACAATATCCCATCTGCCTTGTTTATGTAATCTTAGCAAGTAGCGACCTATTTATTTTCTCCTTTTTTATTGTAAAAATTGTGTGGGTGCGAGGACTGAGTCTCAGCCATTCTTTAATTGACTTTTGCAAATATGATAACATTTCAAAATGGTGCTAGTAAAATGTCACAAAGATCAAAAGATTTTCATGACTCCAGGATACCATAAAGCATGAGATGACATTAAGACCATATCCAACCAACAAAATTTTCCACAAGTCAACTATGTGGACCAAGAATTTCCACTTCCCTTTTAAACTTCCATAGAATCAACGGATCTCAAGATGTTGCAGTGTACATCCTTTTGGGGATATCAACAAAACATGGTTAACCAGCAGTTCATTGATGAAGTTATCTACTTATATATATATATATCTGTCTCTTATACACATCTAGATGTGTATAAGAGACAGTATATATATATATATTTATAAAATTACAAATAGATAGGTGTTCATGATACTTTGGACACTAGCAACAAAAAGGAAAGGAAAATAAAAAGAAAAGGTTTTGGCAAAAAATACTCACAGCATTTGAAAGCTGCTCACGAATGTAGGCCATTGACCTTAACATTGCACCCAATGTATCTCTAGAGACCTGAAACTTAACCTCAGACTCTCCAGAAGTTGTCTCGGTATCTTGAAGCTGAGATGGAATAGATTTCAGAATATGCAAATGCATTTATAAAGGTTTGTTTGGTTTAACTTTTCAAGTATTTAAGTTTGAAAATAAGTCATTTTGAAAAAAGTTGAAGTGTTTGACAATCACTAAAAATAGCTTTTAAAACATTTTCAAAGTGTATATAAATCGTTTTTATAAAAAGAGTTTAAATAAAAATGACTTTTTTTAAAAAAAACATTTATTCTCCTTAGAACTCAAAGACACAATTGTATAACCTATAGAACAGATCCTGTTAGAGTAAGGTCGTAAAAAAAACATTTATTCTCTAATCAATCCAAATAGGCCATAAAATAATAAAGCGTATAGCTTACAGAAAGAGTAACCACAAGGCATTTATAAGTAAAAAAGCAATGCATATAGCATACATAAAGACTAAAGAGTCACCAGAACTGTTAAGAGTCAATGTAAACACCCTCCAACCATGAATAGAGGAACACTACATATCCTTCGTGCTTCTAAAATAGGAACACAATTGCTAATATTTAGCAATAGACCTAGACCATTGAATGTTCCATTACTAAAACCTAACACTTATATGAGACATAAAAATCAGGTAACTTCAAAAAATTAGATGCATTCAGTATTGTACCTTCAAGTTGATGACAGCAACTTTGTTAGCTGGTGTTGAGAGCTGTTCACTGATGTATGCCATAGACCTCAACATTGGTTCCAGAGAGACCCTTGAGAGTTGAAACTTAACTTCCGATTCTGCAGACGGAGTCCTACTGTAGTCTTGTAGCTACAAAGGTAATCGTAATAAAGAAGCTTATTATTAATAGGCGGGACAGTGAATTTCAAATAAGTTCTCAAATACGATAGTAGCACCCCGCACCAGTGCCAAGTCAAACAAATGAGATCAGAACAGCAAACCTAAAAAAATCATAACTTCTTGAAAGTTCTTTGAAAAGTCCAGGAAAAGAAAATCATGCGTCTTTTAGTACCTTCAGGTTGATAACAGCAACTCTATTTCCTGTGGTTGAATTTTTATTCTCCATCACCCAAGTCATTGATTTCAGATAAGGCAGAACAGCCTAACCAAATGACAATGTTAGAAACTTTATCATATTCACAATTCTGAACCAAGAAATAAGCAAAATTAAATGAACAAACCATGTGGTCAGGAGGATTATCATCTCTGTGAAGGGACACAGGAGCTATATGTGGGTAATTCAAATCAGCAATGGATTGGATAGGAGGACCTGCGTCATTAAGATTAAATCGTCTCATAACTTCATCTTGACGAGGCCACAACAGTGGAGTTGCATCTGACGCTGAAGCTGAGGTCTTCCTCTCATCATAGCCAGCCCCACTAACCTGAGAGCTAGGAGGTGTAACTTTTGCTACGTTCTTCTTTACAATGGCTACTTTTTTCCCAGCTTCTTTAAGTGCAGTTATGGCGACATTATAAGTTTCTGGAGCAGTTGCCCCTTCCTCTGCATACCTGATTGCTTCTCGGCATAAATTATTAAACCTTGACGATAAAGACTCCTGGCCATGTAACTCAATAGCACGCTCATCTGATCCAAGTCCACTCCTTGCATTCCTTGTCCATCTTTTCAAGATGTAATGAGATGGTAATGTAAGTACATTAGTTACTGTGAAGACGGTCAATACATGTCTGCAAAGAATGCCTGAATACTCGAACATTTGACAACTACAATTAGCTCTTATATCTGGATAATTCAACGTAACAACATATGCCTTCTGATCATCCTCAAATTTAGCAACCCTAAAAGTGGTAAGCGTTGCATCACCTTCAATTCGATTTGCAGTATAGACAAAAGTTTCAACAAGCTCCTCTTGAAATTTTGCAAAAATTTTCCTCGTATAAAGATTTGCTGCCTGTTTCTCCATAGGAGACGGTGTCCTCAATACAGGTGTAGTGCACATGGTATCAAAGTCTGCTTCTATTTCCTTTTCAAACCAATTTTCTAAAGCTCTTTCATACTGTCTAAAGAACAATGGTAATGTGGTCTGCTGATTCACATATCCATCAAAAAAGGAATTATCATATCCTTGATTGGGAGATATAACAGCAAAAAATGAATCACGGACATACACAGGAACCCACTGAGCGCGTGCATTATATAATGATAGGAGCCAATCATTTCTTCCTAAATTATATTTTTCAATGATACAATTCCAAGCTGACTCAAATTCCTCAATAGTTTCAGTCAAGTTGATACAATTGTAAAGTTCAACTTGAAAATTCGGATGTGTGAGACATACATGAGCTAACTTTTGCTGACCTTCTCTTAAGACATGCCATCTGCTAATGCAGTGTCGGGCTTCTGGAAACACTTGAGCAACAGCTACATGTATGGCTCTGTCTTGATCAGTGGTAATTGAAACAGGCTGATGATCATTCATTGCTGTTAGAAATGTTTTGAACAACCAAACAAAAGAAGCCTCAGATTCATCAAGAAGTAAAGCACATCCAAACAAAATTGTCTGACCATGATGGTTCACTCCAGTGAATGGAGCAAAGGGAACTCTGAATTGGTTAACTCTGTACATTGTGTCCAATGTAACTGCATCACCAAAATGACTGTAAGCTGCTCGAGACCTTGCATCCGCCCAAAATACATTAGCCATACGATTATCTTCATCAAGTTGAATTGCATAAAAAAATCCAGGATTCTCAGACTGCATTTTCTTAAAATATTCCAGCATATTCTGAGCATCCCTCCCCAGTGTCCTCTTTCGGCCAGCATTCCTAATGGCATAATTCATAGTTGAAGGATTATTAAGCGACCGATTTGCTTCTGCTTGAGATGTAGTTCTACCTCCACGATTTTTCTCTGCAGGTACACGGTCGTCATCCATTAATACAGACATGACACCACTGGGAACACCTGCTGAACCAGTATAAGCTTCAGTCATGGTCTTTGCAGCACCAGCAAAATGCCTGCGTGGCCTTAGATAATGCATCTTACTAGAATTGACAGTAGAATGACTATGCTCCTTCACAAACTTTGTGACAACCCATTTATCCTGATCTTTCAACTCTATCCTAAGCATTGCATCACAACTATCAGCAGATTTTCTTTTTGAACACTCTCTACCACATACAAATTCTCTAGCAACTATGGTTCCATCAGATTTAGAACGACTAAGTTGGCCAAGTTTTGAACTAAAACCAAAGCGTCGAGCATATTCATCGTAGAAGGTCTTTGCGTCGCCTTCGGATTCAAATTCCATGCCTACATATGGTTCGATCATTCCGTCTTCATCATGAAGAACAGAATCTTCAACAGTGTTAAGTTCACCTTCATGAGGGTCAACATCACTATCATCTACAACTGCAGGATGAGCCAACCCATCAACCTCGACCATTGCATCCATCTAATCCAATGTGTAAATCCAAGTTATGTATCCAATATGAGACCCAATATAAAAGGGAAAGAACCATTCATTTTTGCTCCCAATGCAATTTAAATGCAATCTGCAACAAATTTTCAAACCAAAAAAATATCATTAACTTGTAATCCATAAGAGCTCACGAGAGAAAGAAAAGGGTCAATCATAAATTACTGATGCAGCCATCTTTTCACCACAAGATAGCAACAGCCTTCACAAAACCTCATTTGGTCCCGAAACCCAAGACGCACTCCCTAAATATTTAATAAAAAGAAGGCCACAGGAAGTTTATGCTAGAAAAAGGTTCAATTCCAAAACTCATTAACATCTGCCACACTTTCAAAGTTGCCCATTCATCTCCAGATTTCCTGAAAGATGGAGAGGTAGCCAACATTCCAAAAAGTCGTCATCAACATACCACCAGAAGTTAACCGTGAACCCACCTAAAAGCATTTGGAAATAAATATGTTCCACAAGAGAGAGAGAGAGAGAGAGAGAACAGTTAAGAAGTGAGTGGAGAAGAACGTGATCAAAATCTTTGCTTGACTCCTGGCAAATATCACATCATTGAGGTCATGAATCATAGGCATGTAAACCGGTGTCTCCTTTGAATGGAAGTCATTGGAATTGACCTTTCTAGGTCCAGCCACCAAAAAACTGAACCTCAAAAACTCTACTGTCTAGCGACTAATTTCACTCAAAAGCAAAAATCCAACATCAAAATCGGCAGAACCAGGAAGGGGAGTAGTCCAACCCACAAACTGTTGAAATCTCCCTAAAGTAATAGACATCTTGGAAGATGCTTATATCTAACAAGTGCAATCTATCATACAAGTTAAAATTGCTAACAGTACGATACATATAAAACCACTTATTTAGGCATCTAAATACGATTAAGTACCTCACTTTATCATGATCACACTGTCATTTCTCACACATTTAGCACCAAAATTCCTTGGTGTTACACAGAAAATGAAACAAAACCTATAATTTAGAGACAAATTTAAGTAATTGAATTAAAAACGTTGCAAATGACAGAGAAAAAAAAAGTCATATTTTAAACAGAAAGCATAAAACTTGTCATAGTTAAGAAACTCAATATGCCGAGAACTTCCAAACCCAAATCCCATTTTAAACGCATATCTCATTAGGCAATAAAAGACACCACAATTACAAATTACAATCGAATAAAACCAAAGCCCTATGGCATTATAGAGAAACAAATACAGAATTAAACCCTAGAAACTGAAAGAGACGAGAATTAACAAGAGGAAAATAGCGAGGGAATCATGGTAGCAAACCTAATTCGTCAGAGTTTTGACCGGCCGTTGACTGGCGAAGCCTAAAGTGACGGAGGCTGGTGGCCGTGAAGAGGAGGAGAAGGAAAAACGATGAGAGAGAGAGAGAGGCGCGATCGAGGTCGTTTAGAGAGTAATCGGATGTGCCCATCATGTATTCTAATCCGCTGACAGACGTATCAGAAGAGAACACGTGGAAATCTCCACAAGGAATTTTATTTTTTCCAATTATGTCCATCATATTTGGTGAATGCTACAGTCGTACAATCGTCAATGACACTACATACGATCAATAATTTTTGTTTTTTTTGGGAAAAAAATTGTAAATTAAACATAATAAAAACTAATTTTCCTTTTTTTTTTCTTAAAAGAAAAATATACTTTATTATTATTATTGAATTAAGTATTTTCCAGATTTTGTTAAATTACAGATTTAGGAAAAGAATTTAAGATGTATAGTAAGATTATGAAGTTTAAAATGTAATATTTAATCTAGAAGTAAATTACTTATTCCCTATTTGGTAGGTGTGTTTTTTAAAATTAAGTCCATTTTCTCTCTTTTTCTTATAATAGTTTGTATATTTTTTAATATAAAAATTTAATTCTTGACTATATTTAAAAAACAAAAAAAAAACTTTTAAAAACTACATTTTTTTAGTTTTCAATATTTGACTTGATTTTTAAAATAGATAACAAAACAATAAAACTAGAGGTGGAATGAGTGTTTACAGATTTAATTTTCAAAGACTAAAAATCAAAAGTCAAATAGTTATCAAACAAATTCTTAGTGGGCAGACTAAAACCGTGAATTTAAAAATAATGTATTAGTGAAAACATTACCGTTCAAAATGGTGCATGACAATATATTTATAAACCATTAGTTGTAGATACATGATAGCTCTCAAAAAGAGCTATTATTCCTAGTTTAATTCGAGCTCGATATTAGATTTTACGTATTTATTTCCTTATTTGGTAGATATCAAGCAATCAAGAGGTAGAATTAGTCATTTGGTGAAGAACAGGATTAATTTGAAACAATTTGGAGTTGATTTGAACACCCGGACAAAAGCTAAAATTACCAAAATGCCATCGAGTTTCCACCGCGTATGATCAGCCATTGAGCATCATCGAGTACCATCGAGTAAAAGTCTATCGAATAATCAAGAAAATGCTATCGAGTGAACGAGCTTGAGTATCGAGTCATCAAGCAGCGAGTAGAGAGCATCTGGCAGTGGACTTAGCGTTGCAACGCTACTCCAAGTGTCACGACGCTCTGGAGTTGAATCATCACTAGCATTCCAACGCATCTCAATGCTTGAAGATAGAAGCATCAGCATTGCAACGCTTCTCTAGAGCATTGCAATGGTCGCGTCAATAGTCGCAGCGTTCCTCATTGTTTGTCCGTCAATGGTCGCAGCATTGCAATGCTCTAAGGAAGCGTTGCAACGCTGCGACCATTGACGGACAAGCAACGAGGCGCGTGCGCAAGTGAGCATTAGCCATGCGTTGGACTTCTTGCTTGACGCCTCCTTTCAGCCGCACCAGCGTTGTAATGCTATTCTAAGCATTGCAACGCTGCATTGATCTCTATATATAATTATCCTCAGCCCTAGGTCAATTTATGCTGATTCTTGGAGGTGAATGTTGAACTTAGAAGGCCAAATTGATGGAGGCCAAAGTTAGACTTCCTTCTTCTTCTATTCCCTTCAATTTTTAGTATCCTTAGGTTAGTTTTGCTTTTTATTTTGGGTTGTAATCGATGGATTGGAGGTTCGTTCTTGATTTGTCTATGAATTGAGAGATAATTTCTATCTAATTTCTTTGAGCAAGAGCCTTATGTTTAATTTATTGAAGGCTTTCTAATTAAATTAACTGAACTCTTGTGAATTCTTTGGATCGATTCGTTTTAATATTAATAGAGTTTCGATGAATTTTTCTAACAAATTAATTTGTTAAAATTCTTGTTTGCAAAATCGTCATAGCCTATGCAATATTGATTGATTAAGTTGCACGTATTAGGATCGCATGTGTAAAGTCTAGATTTTTTCTGACCAAATATATGTATGCCTTATTATAATTTTTTCCAAATAAATCATGCTATAAGATATGACTTTCTGACTTATAGTATGTCTCAACAATTGAACCTTTTCTTAACGTTTTTCAGTTTTAACTTGTATGTCGTTAGGAAGAAAATTTTTTAAACTGAATTCGGGCTGGTTTGGATTTTTATCAAAATTGGCTAATTGGGCTATTAGAATTTCTAATAGGTTGAGGGGTTGACAGATTCAGTGTAATTAATTAATGCCTAATGAAAGAAACTGCATAGGAACTCCCTCTTGCTCTAGAAATTAGATAGACTCCTATTATAGATTACATTTATCCTTTTAATTCATCTCTTTGGTTAGAAAACTAACTTAACGAAACCAATCGCGCTTCTCTGCAGATCGACTCGGACTTACCATTGTTGCTATGTTTTAGTATTGATAAGAGTTGTTCTGGCGCTGTTGTCGGGGATCGAACCCAGGTCACCCGCGTGGCAGGCAGAGAAAAGTGTTTCTGAAAACCTATTGAGTTATGGAGAGGCCGTAAAGGTAGTTTACGCCACTTCAGGATTTGGGGATGTCCGGCCAATGTGCTAGCGACTAACCCAAAGAAGTTGGAACCACGTTCGAAGGTTTGCCTCTTTGTGGGCTATCCCAAGGAAACGAGAGGAGGATACTTCTATGATCCAAGTGAGAACAAAGTGTTTGTTTACACTAATGCTATCTTCTTGAAGAAGATCACATGAGGGATCATAAGCCATGAAGTAAGCTCGTTTTACGTGAGATCTCAAGTGAGACTGAGATTACTGAGGGTTCAACAAGAGTTGTTGAACAGGCCGACAGATCAACAAGAGTTGTTGAGGTTGGGACGTCTAGTCAACCAGCTCAAGAGTTGAGACTGCTCTACGTAGTGGGAGGGTTATGAACCCACCGGATCGCTACAGGGTTTGACTGAAGCCCAAAACATCATTACGAATGATGGGGTCGAAGATCCGTTGTCTTTTAAGAAAGCAATGGAGGATGTTGACAAAAATGAATGGGTTAAGACCATGAACCAGGAAATGGAGTCTATGTACTTCAATAACGTCTGGGAGCTTGTTGATCCACCTGTGGGGTCAAACCTATTGGGTGTAAGTGGACCTATAAGTGAAAGAGAGGTGTAGATGAAAAGGTGCAAACCTTTAAGGCTAGACTCATAGCAAAGGGTTATACCCAGGTTGAGGGAGTTGACTATGAGGAAACTTTCTCACATGTTAATCATGCTTAAATCTATCAGAATTCTCCTGTCCATAGCCACATTTTATGATTATGAAATATAGAAAATGGACGTCAAGACTGCCTTTCTGAATGGTAATCTTGAGGAGACCATCTATATGACTCAACCAGAGGGGTTCGTAGTTCCAGATCAAGAGCAAAGTGTTTGCAAGCTTAATAGGTCCATTTATGGGCTGAAACAAGCATCTCGGTCTTGGAACATCAGATTTGACACTGCTGTCAAGTCGTTTGGCTTTGACCAGAACGTTGATGAGCCTTGTGTTTACAAGAAGATCATCAACAGCTCAGTACTTTCCTGGTAATGTATGTGGATGATATCCTACTCATTGGGAATGATATAGGATATCTAACTGACATTAAGAGTTAGCTAGCTGCCCAATTCCAAATGAAAGATTTAGGTGCGGCACAGTATGTTCTCAGGATTCAGATCATTCGGGATCGCAAGAACAAATGGTTAGCCCTGTCTCAGGCATCGTACATTGATCAAATGTTGATCAGGTATAGGATGTAAAGATTCCAAGAGGGGTTTGTCACCTTTCAGGCATGGAATCATTATGTCTAATGATCAATGTCCTAAGACACCTCAAGAGGTTGAGGAGATGAGACGGATTCTCTATGCTTTTTGCTGTAGGAAGCTTGATGTATGAATGTTGTGTACCAGACCCGACATTTACTATGCAGTAGGGATTGTCAGTCGATATCAATCCAGTCCAAGATTTGATCACTAGACAGGGTCAAGACGATCCTCAAGTATCTTCGAAGAACGAGGGACTACATGCTTATGTATGGAAATAAGGATCTGATCCTTATAGGATACACGAACTCTGACTTTTCAACCGATCAAGATTCTCACAAATCGACATCGAGGTCAGTGTTTACTCTGAATGGATGGGCTATAGTTTGGTGAAGCATCAAGCAAGGATGCATCACAGACCCCACTATGGAAGCCGAATACGTAGTGGCTTGTGAAGTAGTTAAAGAGTTGTTTGGCTGAGGAAGTTCTTACAGATTTGGAAGTTGTTCCAAATATGGATTTGCCTATCACTCTTTATTGTGATAAACAGCGGGGCTGTGGAAAATTCGAAGGAGCCTCGAGTCATCGTCGGGGTAAACACATAGAACGAAAATATCACCTGATCAGGGAGATTGTGCGTCGCGGTGATGTGATAGTCAAACAGATCGCATCGAAGTCAAACGTTGCTGATCCTTTACAAAGGCCCTCACGGCTAAAGTGTTCAAAGGTCGCCTAGAGAGTCTGGCTCTGCGAGACATACAGCATCTTGTCTAGGGCAAGTGGGAGATGATACTGGAGTATGCCCTAGTTTATTGTATATTGTATATTTTTGTTATTGTATTGTACATTAGTCTCCCGAGTCACTAAGACAAGTGGGAGATTGTTGGGATTGGTGTTCTAATTCTCCCGAAGTCTTGTTGATTTTAAAAGATACATATAGTTCAATGAATAAAATAAGTGTTATTTAATTCTGGCATTTACTCTTATCCAATAAACAAAGCTCCTTGGTTATCTTATGTGAACTTAAGCATGTATATGTGATATACAAGTGGATCATGCCTTAAGTGATAACCTAAATCGGTCTGTAGTATAAGGATTAAGGTGGGATACCTGATCCTAGTGACACTACGGATACGACCCACTTTGTAGAGGTTTGCAAGTGTTGTAAACTACTACAGATGGTTGATCCTGACCATTCGTGTGGAGACGTGGAGTGGAAGTGTCCTATACAAAGAGTTTGTATACGACCTGGACCACGAGATAACTAGACTCTGTATATATACGTCGTTGATACTAGAGACTTGCATGTTACCTAAACGACCATAGGTGACACGACCTCAATCCTGAGTGTTTTGTGAACTCCTGCCTTTGAGGTGGTCTTTTGATTAGTATGGGTGAGAGTGGCCAGATTGTCGACTCAACACGCCTACCTTTTTGGGGACTTGTCAGATCTAGGAGCTGGAAACTCAATCCACAATATGGAATTTACTTCTTTCCGAAGCAAGGATAAGTAGAGATTTCTCCCTTAAGGGATGATTCTGGCTTGAACATAGCGGCCACAGCTTCTCTTTGGAAGAAAAGACTCAGTCATAGTAGGACTAT
>NC_052350.1:45613530-45629823 GCF_009727055.1 Benincasa hispida | reverse complement strand
AGTGGAAGTGTCCTATACAAAGAGTTTGTATACGACCTGGACCACGAGATAACTAGACTCTGTATATAACGTCGTTGATACTAGAGACTTGCATGTTACCTAAACGACCATAGGTGACACGACCTCAATCCTGAGTGTTTTGTGAACTCCTGCCTTTGATGGTGGTCTTTTGATTAGTATGGTGAGAGTGGCCAGATTGTCGACTCAACACGCCTACCTTTTTGGGGACTTGTCAGATCTAGGAGCTGGAAACTCAATCCACAATATGGAATTTACTTCTTTCCCGAAGCAAGGATAAGTAGAGAGATTTCTCCCTTAAGGGATGATTCTGGGGCTTGAACATAGCGGCCACAGCTTCTCTTTGGAAGAAAAGACTCAGTCATAGTAGGACTATGACTTAGTTCATTAGAGGATCAGTGGTACTTAAGGAGACAGATGTAACTACAGGGGCATAACGATTATTGGCCCAACTGTACTTACGAGGCGATCTACGAAGGATTGTCACACTGTTGATTAGTTAAGATGGACACATAATATATCTGTAGTGAGGAGAGTTCAGCTGTCGATCTTTAATGGAATGTCTGGTAGTTAACGGATGGTGGATCCCGTGACTAAAGAGTTTAGTCAGTTATTCACATACCGTTGGAGCTTTGGATCTACAGGTCCATGAGGTCCCCTTGGTAGCTTGGATTCTGTTGAGGATCAATTCTTGGTGTTGATTTGAAATGTTCAGATTGACAAGAGGTATTTTGATTATATATTGATATAATCGGTATGATGTATAAGATACATCTAGTGGAGGATTGATTAAATGAGATTTACATTAAGTACCATGGAATAGAAAAAGAACTATGGTTTATATGTTTCATGAGATGAAATATTAAAACTATAGATTATAAATATATTATGATAAGTTGGCTATCATTTATATTTATAATAATATTGATTATTGGATAATTAATATTTTTATTTCAAATAACCAAAGTAGTGGGTGGTTATTGGATCATGATAACCGTGAGTTTAAAAGGAAAGTGGTTTCCTATTTTTGAAAAATAGGTTTTTACAAAAGTTTGAAAGGATTTTTTAGTTTTCTCTCCGGCGAAAAGAAACTCATGAAAGTCGTCAAGTAAATACAGATTTACTACGACGGCTGGGCGAGCTAAACGATCGTGCAGGTGCAAGCTAAACGATCGTGCAGTGTTTACTAAACGATCGCATAGCTTTGCTAGACGATCATTGGCCAAGGTACACGATCATGTAGAGTCTGTAGGCGACAGACCGAGCTAAACGATCACATAGCTTTTGCTAGACGATCACATATTTTTATCTAAATGATTGGGCATCGACCTATACGATAGGTCTCAGCCATCTCCCACTTGCCCAGTCGTGTACGCGATCGTTGTTTCCTCTGTTCGTCTGCCTCACACCAAGTCCGAACAGAGCCCACCCTATGGATTCTCACACCAAGAATACCAAGGTCGTCTTATTGTGGTATCAGACTCAACTTGACACCGTCGAAGTTTCTAGAGGCCGTTCGTGGTGCTATGGAGGCTATTCGTGTCGCTGAGACGAACGCAGTGTTTTCGTTCGCTGTTGCAGAGGAGTTCGTGACCGAGGAGATCGCTGAGGACGAGCGCGAAGAGTTGTGTTATGTTCGTGCGGAGTTGCGGTCGTGTAGATCGAGTGCTCGTGGTTGCAGTTGTTTGATCAGAGTCATGCAACAGAGTGTGGAGACTTTACTACCGATGTGCGTAGAGTTTGTCTTTCTATGCATTTGAGTTTATTCATGTTGTAATTTCTGTATGATTTGCATAACCGTTTGTTTGAAGTCAACTGTAAATTTTTTTGTTGATTCATGATTGTAATTTGGAATAGTCTTGTTCCGCTGCTCATGGAAATCCCGTTTTCGATTTCTTTCAAGATATGGCTTTCTAACTTGTAGTATGTCTCAACAATTGAACCCTTTCTTAATGCTTTTCAGTTTTAACTTGTATGTCACTAAGAAGGAAAAGTTTTAAACTGAATTAGGGCTAGTTTGGATTTTTATCAAAATTGATTAATTGGGCTATTAGAATTTCTAATAGGTTGAGAGGTTGACAGATTCTTTGTAATTAATTGATGCCTAATGAAAAAAACTGCATGGGAACTCTCTCTTGTTCTAGAGATTAGATAGATTCCTATCCTAGATTACATTTACCCTTTTATTTCAATTTTACACATTTATCTCTTCCACACCAAAACCCCTTCATTTATCGCTCTAGTTAGAAAATTAAATTAACGAAACCAATCGCGCTTCTCTACGAATCGACTCGGACTTACTACTGTTGCTACGTGTTAGTAATGAAGGAGTAGTTCGGTATTATAAATTTTGTTTTGACCAGATCGAAGCTTATTAACAACATAGGTTTTGGGCTCTATAAAAAATGGAGGCGACGTAGGTTTAGGGGAAGCTTATTAACGTCATCGTTGTAGTATAGTGGTGAATAATCCCCTTTTCGAGGGAACGTTGTTCAGGATATAATATGCAGTCTGCACTGCATAACCCCAAAACGAGTCTGGAAGATGAGCATAACTCATCATAGACCGAACCAGGTCCAACAAGGTCCTGTTTCTCCTTTCTGATACACCATTTTGCTGAGGTGTACCTGGGGCCGAGAGTTGGGACGTAATCCTATGTTCTATCATATAGTTCTGGAATTGGAGGTCCATATACTCTCTAACACGATCAGATTTTAGTGTTTTTATCTTCTTACCTAACAAGTTTTCAACTTCAGCCTTATACTCCTTGACTTGTCAAGAGCTTCAGACTTACGTTGCATTAGGAAGAGATACCCAAACCTTGAATAATCATCTATGAAAGAGATGAAATATTCATATCCCCCTCGAGCTCTAACATTCATCGAACCACAGAGGTCTGAACGTACAAGTTCCAAGGCTTGGTTCTGTAACCTTTACCAGTAAAAGGTCGTTTGGTCATCTTGCCTTCAAGGCATGATTCACATACCGGCAATGAGTTTTCTTCTAAACTCTTTAGAAGTCCATTTGTCCCCAACTTCTCAATCCTATTGAGGTTGATGTGACCTAACCTTAGATACCAAAGATGGGTGTTTTCCTTTGGAGAAACCTTTAATCTTTTAGCTGTTGTTGCCGTACTGAACATTTCAGTATTAAACAAGGCTTTTATGACTAACGACCTTAGTACATATAAGTTATTTTCCATTGAACCATAACCAATCTCCATTCCATTCTTGAAAACAAACACTTTATTCTTAGAAAAGGAGACGGTATAGCCTTGTGCAATGAAACAAGAAACCGAGATTAAGTTTCCCTTTATATGAGGAACTACAAAAACATTATCCAGTAACAGATAATGTTTCTTGTCAACAAATAACTTCAGCCTGCCTACAGCAATAGCTGAAACAACCTCACCATTACCGACTCAAAGATTCATCTTTCCTTGTGGCAACGTTTTCCAGGAACTAAATCCTTGGTAAGAGGAACTGGCATGATTGGTAGCACCTGAATCAAGGATCTAGGCATAATCATCATTCTTTACCAGACATGTCTCCAAGACCAATAAATCATATTTACTGTCTTGTTTCCTCTTTTGGAGAGTAGTGGGATGGAGGTCGTTTTCCACGAAATTCTTTTCACACGATTCTTTCCACTGTAAGTAATCAGTCATTTTTAAAAGCTTTAAATGGAAATACTAATGAGTTGCTGAAAAGAAAAACACATTGACTTACGTTAGATTTTAAGCAAATACCCGTTATAAAACAAAACAACATCCAATAAGGTTTTAGCAAAACTAACATGAACCCCGTGTGGCATCTAGTTTCGCAATGACGCTTTAAAGGTTTAGGACAAAAGCCGTCAAAGGGAGGTCAGTTATCCCTCCTCTGAATTGAGAAGTTTTCGACTAGTCATTAATACCAGAAAAACTCTTGTTCCTATAATGACAAGCCATCATTGATTTGGCCAAGAGATCATTAACTTACTTAACAATCTCCCGTAAGTGTGACCCGCCATTTTAAGCCGTAGAGGTTCGTCCCAAAAGGCCAATCCAAAGGGAAAAAATCTGAATGGGACAAAACCTTAAGCGACCCTATCCATTTCTGGAGTTCACCTTGATATTGACCAACTGCACAAAATCCATCCGAAGGGGGCCGCTTCGAAGGTGACACGAGGGTGTACAGAATGATCTCACAATGTGAACCAATGACAGAGACCATAGAACGTGTTGGCACACACCCTTCACCCACTTACTATAAATACTTTCTCCATCCACCTTGATATTGACTCATGCAAACACCATTTGAAGGGGGATGCATTGTAGGGCATCTCGAGGCCAAGCATGAATCTCATGGTGTGAACATACAGGGAGAAATGTGAGTGGAATCATAGACATATCTGATATACCTTTTCCTCCCACGGAGTATTTTATAACCTAGGGTTTAGTTTACTTAGAAAAAACATGACTAAGGATTTTAACTAAGTAACTTTTAAGTTTTCCCAAGAGTAACTTTTACCTTGAATAATTGAACAACTTTTGCTCATCATTCATTAAACTCTTTAATGGAGTCTTTGACCAAAACATCGCATGCTTATTGAAAATTTATCTAATTCATCTTTCTAGATAAGTTCCCAGGTAGGGGTGTTATGTTTTCGTCAACTTAAGAACCCCAGCCTAGCCAGAACCCACCTTAGACAAAAGGTCCCTTAAAGATAGGTTTATAACAAATTTAATCTTTTAATCCAACCAATATAATCCTATTAAACCGAATTTAAAAGATTAATCTAGGTTACTAAACTCTTTAGAACCATTTGAACTTAGGTCTATCTCAAACCAATTTTAAAACCCTTTTAAAACTTGAGTTCACCCTAAGTCCGCATGCAACTCTGAATTATTGATTTTAGGTCTAATTTCCTTTATCACTTATAAACATAAACAACCACAACGCAAAAGCTAACACATGCAAGGCATTCATAACGCTTATAAACGGCCTAAGTGTCATGCTCAATGCATTGCCTATTCATTGCTACTTCTTTTATAATAACACTTATACAAAATCCGCAATGAAACAAGCAAAACATGCTTCCATTCACCCTTAGACTATAACAATTATAATAAAAGGATGATGCATGATAATGCTCAATGCATGCAAAATATAACTCTTATATTTCATGATGCATGCGCATGCTTTCAAGTAATTTCTTCATGCAAGATTATAACATTTATAATACATGATGCATGAATAATTGCACAACCTAAGGTGGGTTTTTAGCTATATGACAAACACTTTGACATATAAGAACCATACATTACATGTATAAGCAATAAAGTTGATGAACCGGGTAAAATTGCCTTAAAACACAAAAGGGAAAGCTAACCATTACAAAGATAAGGAGTCTCCGGTTCAAATAGGCAAATCGGGTCTTGAACCGCTCAATAAAGCATCGCTTATCCAACCATCCATCGTGTACTAAGCACCCCACGATCGTCTACGCGATAAAACAAACTCTTTGCTCTATCGCTTACTAGCGCTCCAAAGTTAAATGATCGTTTAGCATGACTATACGATTGTCTAGAAAAATCAAAACGATCGTTGAGCTTTTACTACACGATCGTGTACCTTTACTAAGCGATGAAGCCTGAAGTACACGATCACTTAGTGCGCTTCGCACAATGCCCACCTTCCGCGATCGTCTAAGCGACTACGATGCCGCGAAGCACCATCACCTAAGCGATCGTTTAGCTAGCGTCTCCGTATCGCATACGTGCGATCGCATAGGTAGTAACTAAGCGATGAAGCTTGCTAACTACGCGATCATCTAGCACGTGCCTTCTACTAAACGATGAGCATCGCATGCTCCCATTACGATTGCCTACCTCCAGCACCTACGCGATCATGCAACCAACGCTACAAGATATGGTAAACGATTTACCCCATCGCTTAGCATTAGCTAAACGATCGATTAGAAAGTACTACATGATCGTTGATAAAAAATATCTAAACGATTTCTGAGTAAAATCCCTACGATCGTTTACTTGAGGCTACACGATCCGATCAATGCTTGATCTTCTTCTTTGCATCGCCATGCGCCGAAGCTTCATCACGAACGACTCGACGAACTCAAGCTTTTCGAATTACTGACTCGATTGCTATGTTAATTTCGCCCAAAAACACAGGGGCCCTTACAATTAACACTTTGTAATAATGAAAGCTTTAACAAAAAGGCAATTTAAACCTGAAACATTCATCACATTCATCCACAAATGTAGAAAACGGTTAACCACAAATGNCTTACCATTGTTGCTATGTTTTAGTATTGATAAGAGTTGTTCTGGCGCTGTTGTCGGGGATCGAACCCAGGTCACCCGCGTGGCAGGCGGGATTATTCACCACTATACTACAACGATGACGTTAATAAGCTTCCCCTAAACCTACGTCGCCTCCATTTTTTATAGAGCCCAAAACCTATGTTGTTAATAAGCTTCGATCTGGTCAAAACAAAATTTATAATACCGAACTACTCCTTCATTACTAACACGTAGCAACAGTAGTAAGTCCGAGTCGATTCGTAGAGAAGCGCGATTGGTTTCGTTAATTTAATTTTCTAACTAGAGCGATAAATGAAGGGGTTTTGGTGTGGAAGAGATAAATGTGTAAAATTGAAATAAAAGGGTAAATGTAATCTAGGATAGGAATCTATCTAATCTCTAGAACAAGAGAGAGTTCCCATGCAGTTTTTTTCATTAGGCATCAATTAATTACAAAGAATCTGTCAACCTCTCAACCTATTAGAAATTCTAATAGCCCAATTAATCAATTTTGATAAAAATCCAAACTAGCCCTAATTCAGTTT
The DNA here is from genome assembly GCF_009727055.1 of Benincasa hispida. Classification (NCBI taxonomy): domain Eukaryota; kingdom Viridiplantae; phylum Streptophyta; class Magnoliopsida; order Cucurbitales; family Cucurbitaceae; genus Benincasa; species Benincasa hispida. The sequence continues at coordinate 45,622,956 of NC_052350.1, read as the reverse complement.
AAAACTTTTCCTTCTTAGTGACATACAAGTTAAAACTGAAAAGCATTAAGAAAGGGTTCAATTGTTGAGACATACTACAAGTTAGAAAGCCATATCTTGAAAGAAATCGAAAACGGGATTTCCATGAGCAGCGGAACAAGACTATTCCAAATTACAATCATGAATCAACAAAAAAATTTACAGTTGACTTCAAACAAACGGTTATGCAAATCATACAGAAATTACAACATGAATAAACTCAAATGCATAGAAAGACAAACTCTACGCACATCGGTAGTAAAGTCTCCACACTCTGTTGCATGACTCTGATCAAACAACTGCAACCACGAGCACTCGATCTACACGACCGCAACTCCGCACGAACATAGCACGAACACTTCACGCTCGTCCTCAACGATCTCCTCAGACCTGAACCTGTCTCTTATACACATCTAGATGTGTATAAGAGACAGCGCCTGGACGGTGTCGAGTTGAGTCTGACACCACCAACAAGCCGACCTCGATATTCTTGGTGTGAGAATCCATAGGGTGGGCTCTGTTCGGACTTGGTATGAGGCAGACGAAGGAGGAAACAACAATCGTGTACACGATTGGGCAAGTGGGAGATGGCTGAGACCTATCGCATAGGTCGATGCCCAATCATTTAGATAAAAATATGTGATCGTCTAGAAAAAGCTATGCGATTGTTTAGCTCGGTCTATCGCCTATAGACTCTACACGATCGTGTACCTTGGGCCAATGATCGTCTAGCAAAGCTATGCGATCATTTAGTAAACACTGCACGATCGTTTAGCTTGCACCTGCACGATCGTTTAGCTTGCACCTGCACGATCGTTTAGCTCGCCCAGCCGTCGTTTAGTAAATCTGTATTTACTTGACGACTTTCGTGAGTTTTTTTTCGCCGGAGAGAAAACTAAAAAATCCTTTCAAACTTTTGTAAAAACCTATTTTTCAAAATAGGAAACCACTTTCCTTTTAAACTCACGGTTATCATGATCCAATAACCACCCACTACTTTGGTTATTTAAAACAAAAAATATTAATTATCCAATAATTAATATTATTATAAACATAAATGATAACTAACTTATATCACAAAACACTCAGGATTGAGGTCGTGTCACCTATGGTCTTTAGGTGAGATTCAAGTCTCTAGTATCAACGACGTTATACACAGAGTCTAGTCATCTCGTGGTCCAGGTCTTATACAAACTCTTTGTATAGGACACCCCCGCTCCACGTCTCCACATGAATGGTCAGGATCAACCATCTGTAGTAGTTTACAACATTTACAAACCTTTACAAAGCGGACTGTATCCGTAGTGTCACCAGGATCAGGTATCCCACCTTAATCCTTATACTACAGACCGATTTAGGTTATCACTTAAGGCATGATCCACTTGTATATCACATATGCATGCTTAAGTTCACATAAGATAACCAAGGAGCTTTGTTTATTGGATTAGAGTAAATGTCAGAATTAAATAACACTTATTTTATTCATTGAACAATGTGTATCTTTACAAAACAACGAGACTCCAAGAGAATTAGGACACCAATCCCAACAATAGCATGATTTATTTGAAAAAGATTATATTAAGGCATACATGTTTTTGGTTAGAAAATGTCTAGACTTTACACATGCGATCTTAATATGTGCAACTTAATCAGTCAATATTGCAGAGGCTATGACGATTTTGCAAACAAGAATTTCAACAAATTAATTTGTCAGAAAAATTCATCGAAACTCTATTAATATTAAACCGAATCCATCCAAAGAATTCACAAGAATTCAATTAATTTAATTAGAAAATCTTCAAAAAATTAAACATAAGGCTCTTGCTCAAAGAAATTAGATAAAAATACCCCTCAATTCAAAGACAAATCAAGAACATACCTCCAATCCATCGATTACAACCCAAAATAAAAAGCAAACCTAACCTAAGGATACTAAAAATTGAAGGGAATAGAAGAAGAGGGAAGTCTAACTTCGGCCTCCATCAATTTGGTCTCCTAAGTTCAGCATTCACCTCCAAGAATCAACATAAATTGACCTAGGGCCGAGGAGAAGTATATATAGAGATCAATGCAACATTGCAATGTTGATGCAACTGAAGGGAGGTGTCAGACAAGAAGTCCAATGCATGGCCAACGCTCACTTGTGTGTGCACCTCGTTGCTTGTCCGTCAATGGTCGCAGCGTCGCAACGCCCTAGAGAAGCATTGCAATGCTGATGCTTCTGTATTCAAGCATTGGAGTTTACGCGTTGAGATGCGTTGGAACGCTGACGATGATTCAACTCCAGAGTGTCGTGACGCTTGGAGTAGTGTTGCAATGCTGAGTCCATTGCTAGATACTCGATACTTGCTGCTTGACGACTCAATACTCGACGCTCTTTGACTTGGTACTCGATGCTCGTTCACTCGGTAGCATTTTCTTGATTACTCGACAGCCTTTTACTCGATGGTACTCGATGATGCTCGATGGCTGATCATACTCGGTGTTACTCGATGGCATTTTGGTAATTTCAGCTCCTTCAAAGCTGGATGTTCAAATCAACTCCAAATTGCTTCAAATTAACCCCGTTGTTTACCAAATGATTAATTATACCTCTTGATTGCTCGATACCTACAAAATAGGGAAATAAACACGTAAAATCCAATAACAAGCCCGAATTAAGCTAGGAATAATAACTCTTTTTGAGAGCTATCAAACACCCCCAACTTAATTCTTGCTCGTCCCGAGTAAGGTAGAAACACATAATACATGCTAGCTTAATTCGCAATGTTGTTACTCCAGTCTCAACAGTCGAATCGAATGAAATTTGTAATCAAGAATGAAATCAATTACAATCAATCGATGAAGCATAAGTTTAAAAATGATTCTTGATCTATTCATGCATGAGTGAGCCTAGAGTCTTGCTAGTTAAGCTTTCACAGCCCGAAAAAGTTTTATAAGGTTCTCATCCCGTTTTCCCTTACTCTAGTTCGGTTATCAACCTTGGATATACCACACTTGCAAAAAAAGAAAAAAAAAAAGAGGGCAACACTAAGACAAGGGTGCCTAAATTTACACATACAAAACATAAAGGGCATTTATTTTACTTAGAGGGCTAGCTTTCACACCCCACCGTGAGGAATCTATCACTCTTTTTTTGCGAGCCTAACTAGACATAACAGAGGTAACTCTTTTCACTTCTATCCATGCATGCACACTTTTTTTTTGCAGGCATACCGGTTATGCCTCATTTTTTTTTAATTTTTCAGAACTGCAACTAATTTGCTTTCTTTCTTTCTTTTTTTTTTATTATTCACAATAGGTCGTACTTTATCCACTTTGTCTAGTTTTGCTCTAAAACAAGCATAGTTACTCCTAAGTCAAAGGTGGACCTTTCGGGGTGACAATAGAAATACAAACTAGATAAACCATTTCTAAGCATGCAAGACTTTAATTTGGCAAAACAATCACTTAAAGGTGTATGAGAGACAAGATTTTTTTTTTTCATTTGGGATAAAAATCATGATCATGCAAATTTTATTACAGGAAAAGTGCGTTATAAACTATCATGATAACAACAGAATAAATAGCAAGCAAGACAATTAAGACACACAAGCATTGTCCGAGCACAATGTTCAAGGACCCCAAGCTAAATAAAAACTACCCAACAGGTACCCCACCCTAACTTAAAATGATACATTGTCCCCAATGTATCTCAACTAAAGCTAAAAAAGATAAAAAAAAAAACAAGGGATAAAAAAATCTCCCCTGATAAGAATGTCGCTCACGGGATGGTGGTGGTAATGGGCTTGCCTCTAGGAAACAAAAAAAAAGAAAAAAAAAAGAAACCTAATCTAGAAAACAATTAAAGAAAGCAGTAAATTTTATCACATGGCTCTCTCTAGGAAGGAAAATTTTTAATGTCGATTCCTTGATGTGACATTTCCCCTGTCAAGGCACAAAGAAATTATCGTATTTCTCTATTCCCTTCTTGGATGAGTCTGTTGGGATTTGTATCCTAATTCTTCTAGAGTCTCGTTTTTTGTAATTATACACATTGTTATGAATAAAATAAGAGTTATTTTATCTGGTATTTACTCATATCCAATAAACAAAGCTCCATGATCATTGTATGTAAACTTAAGCATGTATATGAGATATACAAGTGGATCATGCCTTAAGTGATAACCTAAATAGATTTGTAGTATAAGGATTAAGGTGGGATACCTAATTCTGGTGACACTACGGATACGACCCTCTTTGTAGAGGTTTACAAGTGTTGTGAACTACTATAGATGGTAGATCCTGACCATTCATATGGAGATATGTGAGTAGGGGTGTTCTATACAAAGAGTTTGTATAAGACCAGACCACGAGATGACTAGACTCTGTATATAACACTATTGATACTGGAGACTTACATCTCCCCTAAGAAACCATAGGTGACATGACCACAATCATGAGTGTTTTGAGAACTCCTGCCTTTGAGGGCGGTCCTTTGATTAGTATAGGTGAGAGTGGCTAGATTGCTTATTCAACATGCCTACCTTTTTGGGGACTTATCTGATATGGGAGCTGGGAACTCAGTTATACAAGATGGAATTCACTCCTTCTCCAAAGTACGGGTAAGTAGATAGATTGCTCTCTTAAGGGCTGATTCCAGGGCTTGAACATAGTGGCCACAACTTCTCTTTAGAAGAGAAAACTCAGTCATAGTAGGACTATGACTTATGTTCATTAGAGGGTTCAGTGGTACTTAAGGAGTTAGATGTAACTACAGGGGTAGGATGATTTGGCCCAACTGTACTTACGAGCAATCTGTGAAGGGTTATCGCACTGTTGATTGGTTAAGATGGACACATAATATATCTGAAGTAAGAAGAGTTCAATTGTTGGTCTTTAGTGGAGTGCCTGGCAGTTAACGGATGGTGGATCCCGTGATTAAAGAGTTTAGTCAGTTATTCACGTACCGTGGAAGCTTCGAGCTACAGGTCCATAAGGTCCCCTTAGTAGCTCAATGGATTCAAGTTGAGAATCAGTTCTTGATGTTGATTTGAAATGTTCAAATTGACAAGAGGTAATTTAATTATATATGATTGATTGGTGTGGTGTATGAGATACATCTAGTGGAAGATTAATGTAAATGCGATTTGCATTAAGGGCCATAGAATAGAAAAAAAGCTATGGTTTATATGTTTCATGAGATGAAATATTAAAACTATAGGTTATAAATATAGTATGGTATGTTGGTTATCATATATATTTATAATAATATTAATTATTGGATAATTATCTCTTTTTCTCTAATAACCAATTGAGTGGGAGGCTATTGTTAGTTTCATGGTAACCGTGAGATAAAAGGAAAAATGTTTTCCTTATTTTGGTAAGTAAGTTGTTGATTGAGATTTCCACTCTTGGAAATTACTCACGGCGGCTGTCAAGTAAATTAGATTTGCTAAACGACGACTTAGAGAGACTAAAAGATCGGAGTGTTTCCATATGATAGAAACTCAGCTGGACGATGAGCTAAACGATCATGCAGCTTCTGCTAAACGATCATATAGCTTTTGTTAAACGATTGGCATCGTCTATACGATAAACTTTGACATCTTCCACTTGCTCAATTGTTTACACGATTGTTTTCCTCCGGTCTCTTCCTCTAACCAAGTCCACACAGAGCCTACACTTCTGGATTCCCACACCAAGAATACCAAGGTTGCCATTCTGGTGGTGTTGTACTCAACTCAACACTATTCGAGGTTTTCGGAGGCCATTCGTTGAGTTCGCGACGTTCGTGTGGTGGTTGCCGATTGTTCGTGATCTTGGAGATCGCCGAGTTCTTTGCAGTATTGGAGTCTGTTCGAGCATTCATGATCAAGGGAGATTGAAGATGAGTCTTCGAAGGTATGTTAATTCTATGCCTTGATCTTTTGAAAAGCATGCTGTAATTTCGGTTTTGCGCATAAGCTATTGTTTTCGTTTGTATACTGTAATTGTTAATGTTCATATACGAGTGAAATTTGGAACGATCCTACCGCTACTTATGGAAATCTTCATGTTTCGATTTCCGAGTCGATATAGCATGATAAGGCTGTAAGGCTCTTCATCTTTTAAAGAGAACCAGACAGGTCGAATTTGGTATTTTTTGTATTAGTAAAAAAAGGTAGAAAGAAAGAATCAAAAGACTCAAGGATTGACTCTACAGAAAATAAAGACTCTGACTCAACTGACTCAACTGACTTGTGAGAACAAGAAGAACAAAACTAAAAAATATATGATATACCAGATGACAAAACAGGGTGAGGTTTTTCAACCTCTAACTCCATCACCTGGAAATTGATTGTTTAGGCTCAGTTTCTCCATAGTCCTCACAAACTGATCCTAAATATGGCATGTTATCCTCCAACTCATCCTTAATGTCGACATAGATTACCTCATCACTGCACACCTCAGTGATGTGTGTAGCAAGGGTTCACATCCACTCTCGACTGAATCAGAAGTTTGAGTGACTGAGTCTCTCAAACCTTGAAGATCGGTTCCAACCTCAGTCTAAAGACTAAAGCTCTCCTGGAGGTCATAGATCTCCTGCTTAAAAACAATATTGTTAATAGTAAGTTGTCTAATCACATTGTCCAATGACATACCTTAGTCGACGGTGTGAGCATGCATCATCATGACAGATGTGGCAGGGCGTGGATCATAGTGGAATTGGTCCCATCCTAGGTTTCCATAGCCATAAGACTCCTCCCATCTAGGTCGATCAAAATCTTCATCCATATAACTAGGATACCCTCTAATGGAGTAGTCTCGTGGTAGCAGTTTGACTTCTAATATGCTAAAAGGCTTTCTTTAATCACCTACGCTCAAGGGGAAATCCTTAAATTACTCCCGTAAGAGTAGAGGCAGAGAATGAATTTTCGTAGGGTTAAAGAGATCAGTCCTAGCTGCTTTCATTCGTGAACTCTCAACTGGGAAATTGTTAAGAGAAGAAGTATCAACGAGATCGGTAGTATATTCGTTATAAAAAGATTCTGATTCATTCCCTTCAGCTTTAAGAAATAATATACTTAACTAAAGCATTAGTTTCGTTGCTTGATGTGAGTATTGAACAGGGTATAGATAATTCGAGAGAAAATTCAGATGCCAGGGTGGATCCTACTCCGTATTTACCAGCGAAAAGGGGCACCCAGATATAGATATGCAATTTCCTTTGGCTTTGTCACGAGCTGGATTTGAACCAACTTCTTGTAGCAAAAGACAGTCCCAGCGAACTACCTTTCATTCTGATCGTGACTGAAAAAAGAAAGAAGAGAAAGAAATGACTCTCTGGTCGTTCTCTTTTTCTTATTTCATCTATTTTCCCTTGATTCTATTACAAGGACGAATGAAACTTCTCGTACAAATTAGCTCATTGATTCTTCCTCTTTCTCTTTCTTTGATAATTACATATCTTGAAGCTCCTCCCCCTATTGGTCGAGCGGCTTCGCTCCTCGTAAACTAGTTCGAACGAATGCTTACTTTGCCTTTCTGAACAAGGGGAAAGAACTACAACTCAATCATTGACTATTCTTCCTCTTTCTCTTTCTTCAAAAATTGAAGATTGAAAGGAAACCTAATTGAACATCTTTAGCTCGTAAACTCTTTCTCTATTACCGCAATTTCTCATTCTCAGGGGGTCAGATGAAATGGAACAACTCATTCTCCCTATTTGGAGAGCTGCTTCGCTCCTCGTAAACCTTGATTCTTCCTCTTTCTGTTACTTTTACCTTTATCTCTTTCTGATTCCTATTTTACCTTTTTCTTCTGAAACATTCCTGTAAAGCTCATTTACTTATCCCTCTCGGTAAAGCTGCTTTGCTAGTCTTTACCTCTTCTAAAGTAATATCTTTACCTCTTCTCAAGTAATAAAAGACAGGGTCGAGCGAGAACTGAGAATTGATTCACAGCGGACGGATGAAAGAAAGAGAGAAAGAAGCTACTCCTCGGCCTTGATGATGAATTTACCTTTCTCTTCTGTTCTGGTATTTCATCCATCGGTTGTTCAATCAGTCATTCCATGTATCAAATGAAATTCCTCAACTTTTGACACTTATCGTACTTATTCCAACTAGCAACTCAATCATTTCTTCTTTCACAAGGAATACAACTTGATCTTGACCTCAGGTTCATGAAACTGATCATTTCTTCTCCTCTCCTTATTGGTTGGTCGTTCCCTGCAACTCAATCATTGAAGATTCGGGCTCAGATTCATGAAACTGATCATTTGACCTCTTCTCAAGTAAGAAAAGATAGAATGGAAAGGAAAGGGTCGAGCTGATTCAATTCCCCAACTTCTCATTGTCTCCGTCACTCTTTCTCAGGTTTACTTTATAATCTCTAAACCATTTGTTGAATTGAGTAAGAGAAGAAAAGGTAAGGAGAAGTATCTTCTTCGGTGGATCCCTCTTGTTCCTGTTTAGTCCCCTTCGTTTCGGAAGTGGTTTCTATTTCTACATCTGTTTCTTCCTCGCTTTCCCCCCTTTCCTCCGTTTCTTAGGTTTCTTTCAGTTTCTTAGTAACAATGGGTGACGGTATTCTGCCTAAATAGTAGACACAGGTAATAAATAAGAGAATACTAAAGATTCGAGCCATAGAATTTCTCAATTCTGAGACAAGGTACTTATTAGATCTAATAAGTATATTGGATCTAATAGAATTATTTTGTTGTATCCAGACTAATATCATCCTTTTTGAGTTGAAGAAAGGCCCTGTCTTCCAATAAGTCTTTCTTTCGTACTCCTTTCTTTCTCCCTCCCGGTTAAAGCAAGCCCGTCCAATCCTCTATGCATTACCCCTTTCCCGCCTTCGACTTCAAGCAGTAACCAGCTCGCTGCTCTAACGGGTGGGTTTGAGCCAGGGGTTACGCAAGTCCTTCTTTTCATTGGAAAAAAGAATAGAAAGAAGAACATACGAGAGTAGGAAGAGCAAGTCAGCTACCCCCGTCAGCTACTTCTATGCTCTTGTTTTCAATAGATAGGATGGAAGCACTATCAGTCCTTTCTGCGTCTATTTTAGGTCTAACTCAAGAAATTGTGTAAGTGAAGGCAGATTGAGCTTATACTCTTAATTATCCTGTGTCTACTCTTTAGGCAGTATACCATCACCCAAATTGAAAATTCCCAAACTCGGGGATGTTTCCAGTACCCAGATTTTCTTACCATGAGTACACCGAGCTAAGAGAATAGATCTCATCTATAAGAGTCCTGTTTGTTGCCGAGGAGCTTAGCGGAGAGTATAGAAGATAAGCGGTGTTGCGAATGTTTCCTCTATTGATCATAAACGTTTAGGCCCTAAAGTTAGATTTAAAGAATAGCTTCGAATGAACCGAACCCACCCCATTCAATTCAGGGTTGTAACTGAAGCAAACACTTGGCTTTAGAGCCCTATCAC
>NC_052350.1:45558583-45613519 GCF_009727055.1 Benincasa hispida | reverse complement strand
GAAAGACTGAATGTGTGAAGCATACGGGGGGTAAGAAGGGAACTTCTCCCCCTGTCTGTCATCTACGATGAATCCACTCAATTTATCTTGATATGGGCAGTCACGGGCCCTTTGAGGGCTTCCACAAATGAAACAACCCTAACCCTTTGTTAGGTTTACCAGGCTTGTTCCCAGCTCTTTGGTAGCATGTTCTTCCCCTTTCTTTTACTCTCCACTCCATCCGTCTTGTTGCCTCGAAGAAGTTTCCCCTTTGTTTGTGCGAATGAGTTGGTTTTTCCATGTCATCTACCATTCTTTCTGCAGCAATGATCGCAGAAGCCAAATCCGGTACATTTTGCCAACGAAGTTCTACAGTTCAGAATAAATGTGAAAAGAAGAATACCTGTTCTATCTGTAATGTTCTATGTTACCAACTCTGTTACCGAGAGAACAAGTAACTCTGCTATTATCTCTCACTATTGTATTGATTGTACCTGTAAAGAAGAATATCTGTTAAACAGAGTCAAATAGTATGTTACATCGATTTTCCTAAGCTAACAATAGATGTTCTTTGAAACTCGTTGAACGAGAAAGGTAGCGATTGCACCTGCTACGGGTTACCTGCGACCAACTGACTAACCAAAGAAGTTAACTCAGCAAGTTAACCTCAAAGGTCACGAACCTCGTAACTAAGCCGAGATGCTTCACTCGATTGTCCCTATCCTTGTTGATGATATGTGTCCATGCTTAAAATACTGACACAAAAAGGAAAACAAATTAAAAGCAAAAGAATACTCTAACTATAAATTTAACTAACGAAAAGTCAATGGCTTCCCTGGCAATGGCGCCATTTTTTATGGGCCCGAAACCTATGTCATTAATAAGCTTTGAGTCCGGTCAAAGAAAATTTATAATACTTAACTACTCCTATCACTACTAAAACGTAGCAACATTGGTAAGTCTGAGTCGATCCGTAGAGAAGTGCGATTGGTTTCGTTAAGTTAATTTTCTAACCAGAGTGATAAATGAGGGGTGTTGGTGTGGAAGAGATAAATGGGTAAAGTTGAAATAAAAGGGTAAATGTAATCTAGGATAGGAGTATATCTAATTTCTAGACAAAAGAGAGTTCCTATGCAGTTTCTTTCATTAGACATCAATTAATTACATAGAATCTGTCAACCCCTCAACCTATTAGAAATTCTAATAGCCCAATTAGCCAATTTTGATAAAAATCCAAACTAACCCTAATTTAGTTTAAAACTTTTCCTTCTTAGTGACATACAAATTAAAACTGAAAAGCATTAAGAAAGGGTTCAATTTTTGAGACATACTACAAACCGGAAAGCCATATCTTATAGCATGATTTATTTGGAAAAGATTATATTAAGGCATACATGCATTTGGTCAGAAAAAGTCTAGACTTCGCACACGCGATCCTAATAGTGCAACTTAATCAATCAATATTGCATAGGCTATGATGATTTTGCAAACAAGAATTTCAACAAATTAATTTGCCAGAAAAATTCATTGAAACTCTATTAATATTAAAATGAATCCATCCAAAGAATTCACAAGAGTTCAGTTAAATTAGTTAGAAAATCTTCAAGAAATTAAACATAAGGCTCTTGCTCAAAGAAATTAGATAGAAATTACCTCTCAATTTATAGACAAATCAAGAACGAACCTCCAATCCATCAATTACAACCCAAAATAAAAAGAAAAACTAACCGAAGGATACTAAAAATTGAAGAAAATAAAAGAAAAAGGAAGTCTAACTTCGGCCTCCTGAGTTCAACATTCACCTCAAAGAATCAGCATAAATTGACCTAGGGCTGAGGAAAAGTATATATAGAGATCAACGTAGCGTAGCAACGCTTGGAACAGCGTTGCAACGTTGATACGGTTGAAGGGAAGCATCAGGCAAGAAGTACAATGCATGGCCAACGCTCATTTGTATGAACGCCTCATTGCTTGTCTGTCAATGGTCGCAGCGTCGCAATGCTCTAGAGAAGTGCTGCAACACTGATGCTCCTGTCTTCAAGCGTTGAGATGCGTTGGAACGCTGACGATAATTCAACTCTGGAGCGTCGTGATGCTTAGAGTAACATTGCAATGCTGAGTCCACTGCCAGATACTTGCTACTCGCTGCTTGTAGACTCGATACTCGACGCTCATTGACTTGGTACTCGACGCTCGTTCACTCAGTAGCATTTTCTTGATTACTCGACATCCTTTTACTGATGGTACTCGATGATGCTCGATGGCTGATCATACTCGGTGGAACTCAATGACATTTTAGTAATTTCAGCTCCTTTGAAACCCGGATGTTCAAATCAACTCTAAATTGCTTTAAATTAACCACATTCTTCACCAAATGATTAATTTCAATCTTAATTGCACGATATCTACAAAATAGGAAAATAAACAAGTAAAATCCAATAATGAGCCCGAATTAAGCTAGGAATAATAGCTCTTTTCAAGAGCTATCAATATCTACTAAATGTTGGGTAGGATATAAATGATTATTAATTAATTTATGATTTTTTTAATCTATTTATATATTTTAACTAAACAAAATTGAGTTGAATTTATAATGTAAAATATTATTTTTTTCATATATGTGAAATAATATATTTATTAACCATTTTAAATATTTTTTTTAATATACTTCTACATTTTAAAATTTTAAATTCAAAATTTAGATTATACAAAAATATTTATTTTTATAAAAAATCATATTCTATTATAAATATCATAGTATATGCGTAAAGTAGATATTCTTGCTTAGTGCCAAAGGATCAAATGACATTTGTATATTACTCCATGTGTAGAATATGTGCCATAAAGTTATACATGATTAGTATCCAAATATGTCACATCCTAATTGTGAAAATTTATATAAATAATGGTCATTAGTGGTCTTTGTAATAAAGTCGAGATTGGTTGAGAAATTGAAAAAGTTTGGAGAAAATTCTCAAATTTTTCATAGATTTTTTACTTTTCAATATTATGTTATTTTATTTTAATATATTATACTATATTATATTTTCTTGATATTTATGTTTCCCTTGACTCCTCAATTTTACAACACGTTATCAACACGAATTTCTATCATTTCCTCCACTAAATGTAGGTACTAAAAGAGTTGTTTTTCTTCTTTTCGTTATAATTACTAAATTAAATATTATTTTATATGTTTAACATATGTTGAATTTTCAATATAAATAAAATATTTTGTGATAGTATTACATGGAAAAACTTATAAAATTACAATTTGTATCCCTTGATATTAATGACATTAATGGTAATAATTATTTGTTATAGGTGCTTGATGCTGAGATACATCTAGACACCATGAATTTTGGATAAACAATTAAATAAGAAAATACAACGATCAGTCAAGAAAAAGCAAAAGCCATGATTTTTCTTTATTATCATCTTCACGAGGGATTGAAGATAGAATAGTTAACAGTAAAAGTTTCCCACATCTTGTAGAAGAATTTGAAAGAAAGATATGATCATCAGAAAACAATTATTCTTCATAAAGCTGATTAAGAATGGATGCATTTGAGGATCTATGATTTTAAATCAGTAAGTGATTACAACTCCACATTATTTAAAACCAGTTCAAAATTATTGTTATATGGAGAGAAAATTACTGATGCGAATATATTAGATAAGACATTTTCTACTTTTTATGTCTCGAATATGCTCCTGCAGCAACAATATCGAGAGAGATTTTTATAAATATTATGAATTCATCTCATGTCAGCTTGTGGCTGAACAAAATAACGAGTTATTAATAAAAAACCATGATTCTCGACCAACTGGAGCAACACCATTCCCTGAAGTGAATATTATTAATTTTAACAATAATCATGGTCGAAGTCGTGACTTTGGTAGAGGAAGAAATAATAAGTATTTTTGTGGTGGTCATTCTAATCATCTAAATTTCAAAAGAACCACATAATGATGATCATAAAGGAAAAATTCCACAAATATAAGAATTCAAAAGGTGATGAACAAAAATGCTTTTGATGTCGTATGACTGGGTATTGGTCATGTATTTGTCGTACATCAAAATACTTAGTTGATCTGTATCAAGCTTCCCTGAAGGAAAAGGGGGAAATGTGGAAGCTAATTTTGTCTACTAGGATAATGTAGGAGTGGAAATGGTTCGGTTTGGAGGCCAAATCGAACCGAATCGCTTTTATTTATACATGAAACCAAACCAAACCGTTTGTGCGGTTCAAACCGAATCGAACCTATTCTATTCGATTCGGTTCGGTTTCATGAATCGGTTTCACGAACGGGCAGCAGACGAACGAGCACGAACGAAGAACTCTGGTTCACTGGCACGAACTCTGGTTCACTGGTTCACTGGATGAACGAGCACAAACGAAGAACGAAGAAAGAAGAACAATGAAAGAAGTCATGCATCCTGCGTCAGACTTGGACCAGTGGCGACGACAACAAAAAACCCCAGAAGTTCTAAAGGAAGAAATCGAAAGCAGAAGGAAAGGAAGAAGAGAAGTCGTGCGATGCTTAGTGATGTAATCGAAAAACAGAAACAAAAAATCCTAGGTCCTTACTGATGTTAATTTATGTTGGATTTTATGTCCTAAACTCGTCGTTTGTAAATTTAATAAACATATTTTGTTTATTTTTCAATAAAGTTGTTATTAAAATTGTAATCTTGAATCCAATAAACTAAGGTCCTGAGGCTATTTAATGTAGTTTGAACTTTATGTAGTGACATAAATGTGGATCAAGTTCAAAATTATAGCCAAAATGGTCTATAGTATATGAATAAGGTTGGGCCGCCTTATTCTGGAGACATATGGATGTGGCCCACTTTTGTAGTTAGTATAAACGATGTGATCCTGAATCATTCATATAGAGATATATGAGTGGGGGCATCCTATGCAATGAGTTTGCATAAGACTGAACCATGATATAGTCACTTTTTACGTTTTAAATGCCGTTTTATGTTATAAAACTGACTATTTCGTTAATTGATGACCTAGATAACTTAACTTAATCCTAAGCTAACTATGAACTCTTGTTCACTCATAATTATCCTTAGATCAGCATAAGTGAGGGCAACTCATCATCGCTGGCCCAATAAGCCTCCATTTTAGGAGTAAGATCGGGTGGATAGCTGGGAACATAGGGTGTAAGACAGAATTCACTCCTACCCATTATAGGGATAGTAGATAGTTTGTTTCCTTTAGTACTAATCCATGTCTTGAACAAGGGGCTCCACCCTCCTTGGCCCGAGAGGAATTCGGTTTATAGGTTGGACCTTAAACCAATTGTTCATTAGAGGATCGGTGGAACTTAAGGAATAAGATGTAGTCTCGGGGTAAAACAGTTTTTATGATCCAGCCGAGATTGCGAACAACCTATGAAGGATTAGCTTACTAATATGGTTATATCAAATGAACACAAATATATCTATAGTGAGAGGAGTGCAACTACGGGACTATAGTGGAATGACCCGTTAGTTAACGAATGTTGATTAGCTCCGTTTAAAGAGTTTAGTTAGCTAATCTCGGATTGTTGGAGCCCATGATCTTAGGTCCATTGGTTCCCCTACTAGCTCATATGGAATAAACTTAGAGAAGTATGATAGAATGATTCGAATTGTTCAAATTAGGTGAAGAGAGAGAAACCGACAAGTATATGTGATATAGTGTCGGGTTTTCAGTTTGAGATACAGCTTTAATATTTAAATATGATTTAAATATCAAGAATATGAATATGTTCATATTCGGAAGCTTAGAAATAATAGAAATGGTCAAAGATGTAAAAAGTCAATGAGTTGACTTTTTGACTTTGAAAAGTCAAACTTTGACCGACCTTATATTCAAATTGATTTGAATTTCGAGAAAATGAATGCGGATTCATGCTCGGGAGGTCAAAATTAGTCAACACAGAAAAAATCATAAAAAGTCAAAATGTTGACTTTTTGGTCAAAGTTTGACTTTGACCAAATGATTATTTTACCTCTGACTATAGTTAGTGAAAATAAACTTTTATTGGATAATTCCACTAACAAAATAGTTGCTAGGTGTTGGCTTATAGTGGAGACTTAAGCCCACTAAGATAGTGGATTATAGTTGTTGGGTTTTTATGGATTTGGTTCATGCATTGTTGCGTGGTCTTTTCTATAAAATGGGCTTCATTTTGAATGAAAAATATTTTGCCATTTTGCCAAATTTTTTTCTAAAATTGGGCTAAAAAAAGGAAAACCGAAAAACCTACCATAGTCCATTTTCTATTTTCCATCTCTTTTCTCTCTCTCGGTTTTCTTCATTCACTGAGTCCACAACCCGATTCTGAGTCCAGAGGATAGTAGGTCAACTCTAGTGGTGGTCCGTTCGTGTTCGGGTTGAGATTCAGCTAGGAAGAGCGGTTTTCGGGAGCTTCAAAGAGAAGTTAATTTACCGTTTTTTCCTTCAAATTGCATGTTTTTTCCTTTAAGTTAAAAGCAATTAGAGTGTAATTAGATCCTAATTCCGTTGCGTACGTCTCGTGTTCCATCAATTTACTCTTTAGTTTTAATTTTAAGTTATATATTATTAAATAAATATTAATATTAGATATATATTTATATTTAAACGGTTTGGTTTGGTTTAGAAATCGATTTTGAACTGAACCGAACTGTTTAAATTCGGTTTCAACAGCCCAACGAACCGCATCGAACCAAAAAATTCGGTTTTGCTTATAAATCGGTTTGGTTCGGTTCGGTTTTGCAATTCGGTTCGATTTGAGCGGTTTTGCTGTCCACCTAATGATGTATTTGACCCATCCAGTATGACAAATTTGTATGTGGCAGACTTCTTTGAATCTATAAAGAGAAAATTGGCATCATCGATGGAATAACAAATGCTTCTTTTGAATTTGAGAATATTTAGAATTAATGTTGTTTGTTTTGTTTATCTATCGTTCATGCTTTTTTTAGATTAAACTTTTGTATTTCAAGTTTTGTTTATCTTACTGTAATTATTTTGTTTAATAAAGAATCACGAACAATTTTCATAGGTTGAATGACTAAAAATTGAAGAATGAAGATCTATATTTGGTAGATTGTGCAACTACGCACACAATACCTCAAGTAAGAAATATTTTTCTAATCAACGATGCTAGAAGCAAAACTTAATACGATATCGGGTTCTGCAAATTTAATCGAAGGATTTAGGAAAGCAAATATTATTTTGCCAGTAGAACAAAATTTACCATCGAAAATGTATTATTCTCTAGACAATCAAAGAGAAGTCTACTAAGTTTTAAAGATATACGTTGTAATTGTTATTATATTGATATTGATGGAAAGAATAAGATAAAGTATCTTTATATTATATCTACTGTCTCACATGAAAAATGTATACTAGAAAAGTTGTCTGGTTTATCTTATGGATTATACTATACTCATATACGAGTAATTGAAACATGCAACAATGAACCTGAAGTTCATGAATCAAGATATATTTACTATTTGGCATGGTTGTTCACAAGTAATTGATATAGTTGTCTGGCATGCATTCCCTCAAACTAGATATAAAGTTTAAAATTTATAATTCTTCAATCTTCAAGAAGTTGCTTTGAACTTCAATTTTTTGGAATTCAAGGAAGTTTTAATCTTCCAAGTCTTCAATCTTTAGTTGTCTTGAGATCGACTTGAGCTTTAATCTTCTGAAATTTAAGGAAGTTTTAATCTTCCAAATCTTCAATTATCAAAGGTAGTAATCTTGAGGTCAATCAAAACTTCAAAATCTTGAGAGCTTCAAAGCTTTAATCTTGATCTCGATAACTTCAACACTTTATTGTTGATTCTTTCCACCATAAATGAAGAAGCAAAAGCCTCTATTTATATAGATTTCTCACGGGCCTTGTATGGGCTTGGAGCTGGTTATTATTGGACTCAAATATTGGGCTTGAGCCCAATCTTTAATTTGGCCCAAATTTTTAGCATGGATTTATATTGGACCTGGCCTAAGTGACTTTAACTACTCGACCCAATTCATTTCATAATGGGCCCGACTTTTGTTGATATGATGTGACAAACTTTAATTGGTTGAAATTTCTCATTCAACAAATGACCTATTTTTTAGATCTATGCACGTGTATATGGTGGGTTGAATCTCGAAAAACAAAATAATTTTAAACTAAAATATGATTTTTGACTGCTTTTGATGCATACTCTTGATTGAAATATGAATTTGGCTCATGATTTGATATTGAATATATTTGCATCAGTTGATCAAAGCACATATTTGGACTTCTTTGAAGATAAATATATTTATGTTCAGAAAGTTTCCAAATTTGTAATGAGATTTGGGATTCATCTACTTTTGCTTGGATTGGAGATAGAATTTAGAATTTGGATACTCCCTTTTTACGTCTTGCAATCCCACATTTTTGGTTTTATTCACCCAAATATTGACTTTGAAAATGTTCCAAACTTCCAATTAAGGTCAAGTTTGGAGTTTGAACTTGAGGTTTCATCCTTAATTTACTTTGATTTAAGGACTTGAATATTAATTTTGGGATAAAACTTGGAATATACCCAAATTTTATTTGAACTAAGATTGAAATCAAAATATTATTCTTGATTCCATTTGATGTATCAAATTTGGAAATGAAATTTGAATTTCGCTCAATTTTGTTTGGATTAAAATTTAGATTATGTTTCCAATCTAAATTTGTGATAAATTGAAGATCATGTCCACAATTTAATTAAATTTAGAATAAATTTGAAATATGGCCAAATTTGAATTTGAAATATGGCCAAATTTGAGATAAAAAAAAAAACTGAATTTGGATGAATTTGAAATGAAATTTTGGATTATCCCCCAATTTGAGGGATTACAAGATTTGATTCAGGAAAAGAATTTAAGATTTAATATGAAACGAAATCCGATTGGAATTTGAATTTTGAATTCTCATCTATAAATTTGGTCAAACCATACTCCAAACTTTTTAACATTTAGCTGAGAAGAATAGTAATTCTTCAATCTCTCTCCCTCTTTTCGTGTTGAACTCACCCCTTGATTAAACCACAAACTGCAGCTTCTGAGATTTGAAAGTTTTCAACTTCTGATTTTTTTAGCCATCGGTAATCAAAACTCCACTGTCGTCAATTGAGTCTCCACTGTCGATGAATATCAATCGTCGTCCTTTTTAGCCTTGGTTGTCACTGTTATCAGTCGTGAGCGGAGTTGTCTGGCGAGACTCGATTAGATCCCGTAGCGAAAGCGTTTCTCATGTGTGAACACCTTGCATCCTGCAATTCGATTTTTACATAAACAAAATCGTTATACTAAAACAGAATATAAACATGTAAATCAACATGCTTAAGGAAAAGATTAGAACGGTTCTTATTTTTGTAGATTTCCAAGTGCCACGAACCATCCGTTGCAAAGAATGTATCTAGGATTTATGACTTAGAAACAAATTCTGCACCAAGGAGTTGTATTATCAGAATTTCTCTGCAATCATAATTATGTATTCCAAAGGGTTATGGGGAGGTCGAGAAGAGTCAAGTATTTTTCAAATATATTTTTCTTTTCTATAATTAATTAAATAATATTTAATTAATTAATTAGTTAATTTAATTAAATAACACTTATTAATTTTTTTTATTTGCACAATAATTAAATAACTACTTATACATTAAACTCAATTTAATGTATATTTAATTATCATATACATCTATGTGCAAAACTTCTCTGTTAATTCTTTGAATTAATTTGAATCTTATTCAAATATTCTTCTCCAATTTAGTTATAGACCATATCCATAATTAACTATAACTCAAACGATATGAGATTAATTGGTTAAACTTATTGACCAAGTTAATCAATATTTGTTAAAGACCCACAACTGTAAGTAATCCTTCATAAGTATTTCTACATCCACGGATATAGACTAATACTAGTAAATAATCCTTCTTGAGTATTCATAACTTCAATTGAGTCATCCTATTGAAATAGAAACCTAACTAGTCAACGGTGTTATATCTAATAGTTATTATTTCGCGGTCCAGTCTTATGCAAACTCATTGCATAGGATACTCACAAAGTGGGTCGTATCCATAATGTTACCAAGATAAAGTACTCAGCCTTATTCATATATTATAGACCCTTTAGGTTGTATCCTGAACATTGATCCCTGTATGTCTCCACATACCATTCAAGACTCATGAGGCAGCTTTGGATGTTAATTTATTGGATTTCAGGTTATTTAGACGAAATAGACAACAATAAAAATAATGACATTTATTGATTTAACGTCTATAACTCTTTATTAATGACGGTCAATTAATAACATTTACTATCTACGAGTTTTAGGACATCAAACCCAACATCTATACCACTTTAGAGTTTGCACCGGACGTAGATAATTGTTTCAAATTTTCTTACCAACTTGCACGTTGGAGCCATGCAACCACGTTATACCGTTATACAGGAATTGGTGGTTGACAAAACATGAGAGTTATTTTGAGGATAACATACATCACTTAGTGAGTAGCACTATTCCTGCTCCCTCATAGCCTAAGTTACCCTAGAATAAAGGGAGTAACCAAGGCGGTAAACAAATTTGTTTAATTGAAGAAGCAACTCCCTGAAGGAATCAGTGAAGGTTCTTAGTAGAAGTGGATCGTCCCAATTTTTCAATTTTCACGGAACATCAATTTTATAGAAACAAAAATATGCATCAAGAATTAATTTTACAACCTGTTCTCATAAAGCAAAAAAAGAGAATTAGGGATTAAAAAACTCTTACCTTTGAAGAACCTTCACTCCTCTATCAAAAAAGAAGAAGCATTAATAACTGATCACAACCACCCCTCACTCACACGTCGTGAGTTGAGAGATTAGGGGAGAGAAGTTATTCCCCCCCCCCCCCCCCCCAATTTCAAATTTTCAAAATTAATAAATAAATAATTAATTTTAATATAAAATATATATACACACATATAAAAACTAACTTAATATATATTACTATATGTTATATCATATATAACATATAAATATGGTTTAGTATTGTATCATATACAATATAACCTATAGTTTTAAAATCTCTCAAATGACATTTAATATAAATCTAATTTATGTTAAATTTAATTATAGGAATCTAATTCATATAATTAATGCATTCTAATATTTGAATCATATTCAAATATTTATTTCCTCTCAAATAAACTTTATATTATAATGTATCAAATACATTATAGTAATTATACCATATTTAATTAAATTATATTGATTATATCACATATAATTAATTCTCTCAATTAATTTCAACAATTCAAATTAATCCAAAATTGATTTTCATTAAATCTCTGTTAAGCTACAGAGGGGACTTCATGGGTCTGTGGATTGAACCTCCAGTGGTACTTGAATAATTAATTAAACTTCTTTAATTAAATTATTCAACATCCATTAACTGTCGGACACTCTACTAAAGACCGACAACCGCATTCTTTACACTACATATATATTTCTGTGTCCATTGAATATAACCAGTCAACAACGCGATGACCCTTCACAAATTGCTCGTAAGTACAGTTAGGCCAAAATTACCATTTTGCCCTTGTAGTTACATATAACTCCTTAAATACCACTGATTCCTCTAATAAATAATAAATCATAGTCCAACTATGACTAAACCCCTCTCAGGCCAAGAGAAGATGTGGCGCCACATTGTTCAAGCCCCAGAATTAGCCCTTAAGGGAGTAATTTATCTACTTACCTTGACATTGGGGAAGGAGTAAATTCTGTCTTGTGTAGCTATGTTCCCAGTTCTCCAATCAGACGAATCCCCAAAATGGTAGGCTTATTGAGTCGGCGATCTGGCCACTCCCACTCATACAAATCAAAGGACTTCCTTCATAGGCAGGAGTTCACAACTCATTCAGTATTCAGGTCATGTCATCTATGGTTATCCTAGTGAAATGTAAGTCTCTATTATGAACGAGTTATATAACGAGACTAGTCATTTCGTGGTCCGATCTTATAAATACTCCCACTTAAATGTCTCCACATGAATGATTAGAATTAGATCATTTGTAGCACTTTACAATAATTGTAACATCTACAAAGCGGGTTGTACTCGTAGTGTCACCAGGATAAGGTATCTGGCTTTATCCATCTACTACAGACCACTTAGGTTATCACTTAAACATGATTCACCTATATGTTTCTACATACATGTTTAAGTTACAGAAGATAATCTTGGATGTTAGTTTATTGGTTTGTGGGTTTAATGCTACTAAATGTCAAATAAAATATCTCATATTTTATTAAATAAATAAAATATTTGTATAATACAATTACAAACTACAAGACCCTACGAGATTTAGGGCATCAACCTTAACACTCCCATCCTCCAGAAAGATGTTGTTGTTCACGAAGAAGAGAGTCATAGTAGTAATAGTGGTCATCATTGAAAAAGATCTTTAAAGAAGGCGAAGATGCCCGATGATGATTTTTTGAAGGAGTTTCAAGTGCCTCCGTAATTCTTAACGGTACTATGATACTGGTTGTATATCTTCCCTTTATGTTCTCCTCGTTCGCCTCTTTAGCAAATAATTTATTTATTTTCTCTTTTCTTCTTTTATAGTCACCCTTGAGCAATCATCTTCAAGAACTTGCAAAGCAGTGTAGTGAAGAATTTTTAACAAGAGCTTATGCTTTAGATTTATCCATCGAAAAGGTCATTACTTGTAAATCGCCACTAGTTGAAACAACTAGAGAACCCTCACAATCCCTTAACATTTCTGAAGAAATTCGACCTGACAAACAAAAGGTAGACATCGAGAGCGTTGAAACTTTAGACCATTCGTCCGAAAAGGTGAGTCATTCTAAAGTGCCTAGAGTCTCTTTTCATCAAGTGCTTCTAACTCTTGAAAGCATCACTTGACATTGTCTTAAGTAGTCGACCCTTCTTGGACTGCCATCCTTAGTGATGGAATCTTTCTCTCCAACGGGAGAACAACTTTCACTCCATAAATAAGAGAATATGGTGTGAATCTTGTAGAAGTACGATGAGTGGTTCGATAAGCCCACAATGCTTCACCGATTCTTTCTTGCCAATTTTGTCTTAGAGACCACCTTTTTCAGTAGATTACACAAGGTTTTGTTGAATGGCTCTACAAATTCGTTTGTTGTATCATTGTATATAAAAGACTTATACTGTTTGAAGTTAAACTTCTCACACAACTTATCCATCAGAGTGTTAGCAAATTGTCTTCTATTATCTGTCATGATACGATGAGGAATGCCATATCAGTAAATGATGTATGTTCGGACAAAGTTTACAATGTTTTCCTTTTTGGCTTCTCTTAATGGCACAACTTCAGCCCACTTTGAAAAATAATTAGTCATTACAAGGATATAAGAGTGCCCCGCTTATAACTTAGGTGATATGGCTCCAACCAAGCTGAGTCTCTAAGCTCCAAAAGACCATAAAGCTACTATTGGATGAAGAGGCTCTGGTGGTTGATGTATGAAATTTGCATGAAACTGACAAGGTTCACAACATTTTTTATACTGCATTGAGTCGTGGATCAAACCCATTCTTTTTAATTGATGTTGAAGCTTCTGTCCAGACTGGTGAGCACCGTAGGTACTTGAATGTGCTTCTTCTAAATATTTTGTTGACTCTTATTTTTCTAAGTATCGAATAAAAAGGCCTTCGTATGAGCATCGATAAAGTGTATCATTGTAATAAATAAACCGTGCAGCTCTTTTTCGTATCTCAGCTCTATGTCAAAGATTTGTGGGATGCTTTATGTGTTCAAGATAATCTATAATGGGTTGGTGCATAGGAAGTACGAATACTTCTAATTGTGTAGAGAATTGGAATTAGATATGTATCAGATATGGATACGTCCAAATATGTAGCAGATACATGTCTGATATGTGATCTGAAGTATCTAATTTTTTTTAATTTCCAGATATGCGTATCTGCTTCTAAATACGTGAAGAGGGTACCATATATGCGTATCTGCTTCTAAATACGTGAAGATGGTACGCTATGTCATTTTGTTTTTCAATTTTAAGCCCAAAACACTTAAAAGCCCAACCCACAACTCATTTTATTTAAATGCATGTTTGGGAGTGATTTTAAAATCGATAAATGACTTTTTTTTTTCCACTTTTAAATCACTCAAAAACACACTTTTAATTACTCAAAATTAATCTAGTTTCAATTTTATACTTTTAGATGCAATTTTCATATAATCAAAATTAATTTTGAAGGATTAAACATGTTTCATGATGATTTTGAAAATGATAAAAGTGATTTTAACCATTTTGAAATCACCCCCAAACATAAAAGTCCACTTAAATTGGCAATCTAAAACAAAATAGATAATGATAAATACATCAAAAGTTAGAAGGAAAAACCTGAAACGTAATTAAATTTTCATTCTTCTCTTCTATCTCACTATCTAAATCATGATTCACACCCTCCTTCATCCTCAACTTCATTCTTCAATCTTCATTTTCTACTTATTTTCTACTGTATGCTCTAGTCACTCAACCACCACTCGACGTTATTGGATTTTTTTTCAAGTTTTCATTCTCTTCTTGAATCTATTTTAATCTAACTTAAAATAAGCATTGTAATAATAATTAGGCATTCTTCAATATATATGTATCTTAGTTTTTTTAGAAATTGACATATCTCCATATCACATCGTATCTGTATCCTGCATCTGCATCAGTGTCTGTGCGATTTAGATTGGCACAAGTCTTCTTCTTCAATCACGTAAATAAATATCGTATCAGTCTCTTCATATTGATCTTTGGTTGGTGGAACAATCCATTCTTGACAAAGAGAAATGTTTATAGGTACATCATCCGAGATCATTAGAGTAGTGGCTAAATTTACTAGTGCATCTACTTCCTTATTTTCTGATCTCGGTATATATTCCAGCATTATCCCTTCGAACTTATCCATCAATCTCCTAGCGTAAATGAACTAAGACTTTAAATTCTCGCATTTCACATCATAATACCGTGCGAGCTGATTGATAATTAACTTTGAATCACTGTGCAGTTCTATGTATATTATCCCGATCTCTAAAGCCATTTGTAAGCCAATGATGAGCGCTTGGTATTCAACAACGTTATTTGAATACAACTCATCGAGTGTGAAGCTATACAACAACATGTGCTTCTAAGGAGAAATGAAGACAACACCAATGCTGGCTCCACTTTTTCGTACTACACCATCAAAGTATATAGTCCAAGGCTCCATGCTTTTGATATAAAATACTTTTTCATCGGGTAAGTCTTCATATAATTTCCAATTTGATGGGATTGGATGATCAACCAGGAAGTCCACCAATGCTTGACCTTTCACTACCTTCTGGGTATATAAATATCATATTATTGAAGTATAATTGCCCCTTTAGCGAGGTGTCCTGAGATGATTGGCCTGGATAAAATATATTTGATAGGGTTGACCTTTGCCACCAAGTGTATAGGGAAGGCTTGCATATAGTGTCTTAATTTGTTTATTGCAAAGAACAAAGCGAGACACATTTTCTCGATTGGAGAATAATTCAACTCAACTCCAACCAAAATTCTACTTAAATAATAGAGTGCATAATCCTTGCTCTTCTCTTTTTCTTGTGCAAAATCGTACTCTATGTGATCTTTCTTAAGCAGCAATATATAATATTAATGGTCTTCCAGTTGTAGGTGTGCTCAAGACCAGAGTGTTGAACAAATACTTCTTTATGCTACCAAAGCATTTTGTCATGTCTGGTCCTATTCAAAGACTGTATCCTTCTTCATCAATCTCTAAAAGGGTTGACATCGTCCTGCAAGGTTAGATATAAATATTCTGATGTAGGCCAAGTGTGTCACACCCTTTCCAGATTACCCTTCTAATCTGAAGAGAGATGTGAAGACAGTAGTTGCCAACCCTCTTATGACAACTACTGGTCAACATACTCCTGTAAATTTGTGACTATGGCTTATGTTAAACCTGATTAGCAATTTATAATTCACTATTATAGAAATTGGATTACTTGACGTTTTTCCAATGTCAAGACTGTCAAGTATAATGTCATAACTTGATAGTATAAAAACTTCAAGAGAAATAATTCTTGACAAAATTTCCGTGTCAAGAAATATAATACACTTGATACTAATGACATGTCAAGTGTATTAATTCTTGACACTTATTATTATGATTACTCTTGACATTTTTTATTTGTAAAATATATTTTTATCTTGACACGAAATAATGGTCAAGTAATCTAATTCTTGACACATTTTCAATGTCATCTATGCTTTTATTTTTCCAAATTAAACATTCAAATTTAATTTCCATTTCTCATTTCCTGCATTATATTTGTTCCAATAAGACAATTTCTTCAACTAAACAGTTGCACATATATTTTATGTCTACATATTAGCCCAATATATCTAATGTAACAATTAAGAATACTAAAATAAACAATTCCATTCTTCTATTACTCATGTCTATATAAACGATTTCGAAATTTACAAGACGAATCGTATATCAGTATATATTCTATCAACCCACCCCCATATATGATAATTCCAAAATTGTAAGACCAATCTATATGTGCTATGTATTCCAAAATTCACAAGACTAAAATTCTATCCTCCATCACACATTTCTTTGAAGTATATAACCTATAATGGTTGAACAAAACATTTACACAAAAAAAGTTTTGGACATTCCCATGTAGCCACATACATAATTTATAGGAAGTCCATTAGATATAGTGACCTAAATATTCAACCCATTCCACGCATACTTCATCAAATTCAAGTTGTGAGTACGAGCTCCTCGTATCAATCTATAAAACATAGAAAGTGAGATATACATATTTATTTACTATTTACACTATCTATATATATATAAGTAGTTTAAAGACATATCACATATGTTATAATATTCTTCTCTTTAGTCACGATTTCTCGCATATATCTCATAACGTAATACCCACATTCGACAGTTCCTACTTGTAAAGGACACTACAATACAAAGCCAATAATTAATACACATATCATACAGATGCATTAAATAAACATCATTCGAATGCCCCTTTAAAACTACAACAAAGTAATTCAACCTACGAAAAGTTCAATAATAATGGTTACAAAATGCAAATTCCAGCAACTATATAACAATTCCAAAAGAGTTTCAAGGCATCAATACCTATCAAAACGTCCAAACATCGTTAACTTTGCTTTCATTCCCTTGAAATCTTTGAATTGAACATCAAAAATTGAAATAACTCAATTATTTGACCAATACTTCAATGGGTATCAAAGAACTATTAATACTAACCTCCAAACTTACCAAAACCTTGCAAAAGATTGGTCTCAAACCTATTGGACAGAAACTCAACTCTTTCCAACACTTCAAAAATCATAGAAAACAAATAAAAAATCACTTTTAACTTTTAAGCCCAAATCTAACAGACCAATCATTTCAAACTTACCAACACGACTTACCCAAAAATTAGGCGAAAATCCAAATCCGCTTTACTACTTCACCAATAGACTCCAACCTATGCATATATCACAAGTAAAGCTCACATAACCAATTTCTAGCAATAACAATCAACCAAAAAGGGTTTCAAAACCTTCGTACTCATTCAAATCCTTCGAAACAACTTCGAATCCATTGAAAAATGACATGACACACCAAAACAACCTTTGACTCGCTAGACAGTATCTCAAAACCTTCAAACCTCCAAATCTAACATCCAACCATAGTGGGTAAATTAAAATCCAAACCAAAACAAGTGGGTAACCAAAATTAACTAAAGAAAACCAAAAAAATAATAAAATAAAAAAAATTCATGAATCTCTTTACCCGATGATCCCCCACCGGTCTTGGAGTTCTCGACGGCGGTGATTGGTGAAACCAAGCAGAACGATGGCTGGATGTCGGATCTGGCGGGTCTGAGACGAATAACAACGAATGACGTGAACGGACTTGGTGGTGGAACTGACTGAAGGTAGCTCGACGGACTTACCTGCGGCGCTGATTTGACCGGTGAAGAAGGCGACAGACGACCGTCGAGTGTGAGCGCTGGAGGGACGTGGCGAAGAGACTGACGGCGATGGAAATGGGGGCATTCCTTTGCGTGATGGAAGTTGCCATCGACGAAACTGACGACGCAGGTTTGACGATTGGTGGCAGCAATGAAGGGCAGCGAGCGGCGTGAAGGGGCTGGGCGGCAGACGAAGAATATGAAGATTTGGGGGGGAAGGTCTCGACGACGTGAGGGTGAACCGAGAGAGGGAGAGGGAAATAAAAAGAAGAAAGAAGAAAAAAAGGAAATAAAAGAAAAGGAAAAAAATATAATATAATAACATATTTACTTTATTTTATTTTTTTTTCTTTTTTCATTTCATTCTATTAAATTCCTTTTCCCCCAAATCTCCAAAAGCAACCATTCCTTTCCAATTTGAAATTAATTCCTAACATTAATATCAAATTAAATTATGAGCCATGAAAAGTCAAATTTTCCAAAACCATTAAATTGAAACACCCCTTATTCAGTAATTAAATTTTCGTAATTACACTTAAAGTACAAAAATTCCAAAAGTGTCCTCAAATAATAAAGATTACTAAAATTATATAAATAAGAAAAATTTGGGATGTTACAATTAGAGTATTCATGTTAGCTACTAGCAACAAAGAGCTCTTTTAACTAAAATCTTTCAATTACAATAAACTATAGCGAGCTCCTTTTTAAATTTAAACTAAATCAAATCCAAAATTCCAAATATCTTAACAAATATATATGAACCAATTACCATATCAAATTATCTCAAACTCCAGCTCCAAGCAAATAAAAACCCAAATAATTTAATACAATTAAATTAAATTAAATTTGGTAGGAGGGAAACCAAGTTTGAGAGGGAAATGAAAATGGGGAAAGGAGGGAAAAAAATAAAGATTAAAAAAAATATATATTATTTTTATATTTTACTTGACACGAAAATATGTCAAGTAAAAGATTCTTATACTTGACACGAAAAACGTGTCAAGTAAGACCTTATATTAATTAACACGAAAAACGTGTCATGTAATGGATCGTATGAAAATATTCGAAACATTTCGTTAATCTCCGCTTTTTAAACCCTTTTACTTGACATTTTCTTTTCTAAAAGGTTTACTTGACTTTTTTTTTTCCAAAGAAACATCAAGTAATTAAAAACTGCAAGCATCAAGTAATGAGGTTCAGGACGTCGATCGCTATATGGGGAGAAAAACATTAAAAATAGTGAGCTTTAAATGCCTAGTGAATGACTTCCTTTAAGAAAACAAGCTTCCATTAACTCATGATATAAACATGCTCATAATAAAACATATACATTCACATTCCAGAGTTCAGAAATAAGAATTTAAAAATGTGAAATCATAACATGTAAACCTTGGACTAAAACTCATCAACATTCCCTGTAAAATTCTTCTACTCCCTTGCTTGAACATGCGGGAGAGCCCTTTTGCTCAATCCCTAATAACCTTAGTTGAGAGAGAGCCATTTTGCTTGATCTTATCAATGTCAATAACATAGATCTTACGTGCACGTAGAACTGGATATGATCCCATTTACCTTACCATACCTTCGGTAGCAAGGATCATCATATATCTGGGTACCTTACCATACCTTCGACACCAAATGCTCAGGAGTAGGTTTTACTTAGCAAATGTTTACTTTAACATCATAAACATCGTACTCATCATCATGCTTAAGGAAATCGGTAAATAGCTCATTTAATATGCTAAGTCATGGAATAAAACTCTAGTGGAATGCATGGAAATTATATGTAAAAACTGTCTTTAAATCATTAACATGTATTCATGCTCGACTCCCTTCACCTTAAGCATGCGTTGAAACGTCACGGTTAGAACAACTATATGTGAGTAAAATCAAGATAAATCTATGCGCAGGAAATTCATGAATAAAATACTTAGCAAATTTTTTGGAAACTAATCACTCATTGTCTTTGGGTTATTTCCTTAAAGGAATGTAGGCCTCCCCTATATGCGTCTGCCCTGTAAGAATAATAAGAGTCTTTGGTTAACGCCTTAGACTCCTCTCGAGCTTAACTTATTATTCAAGGTAACACATAATAAGTCTCAAATTTAATTCAACGCATCGTTCGTTTCTTTTCCTACTCAACTCATCTTCAATATACTACATTTATCGCATAACCATACTTAACCTAATTTTTACCTTGCGATCAACTAAGGTGTGTGTGATAGCTCGAAAAGATACTCCCATATGTCAAAATGTGTTGGCTTTGCCCATACGACGATGGCTTACTTATACTTAACGTTTACTAGTCAGCTGCTTGCTTATGCGTGGGTTGTAGTTGCCTGCTTGTTCTGTTGAGGTTGATACCCTAAAGTCTTGTGTCTTGTAGTTTGTAAATAGTTTGTACGAATGCTTGTGATGTATAATATATGTTATTTACTTCACTTCTTGATTTTGCTCATCTAGATGTTTTATTTGCTTTACCACAAACCAATAAACTAAAATCCCTGGTTGTCTTTATGTAACTTAAGTATGTATGTGGTGACATACAAGTGGATCATGTCTTAAGTGATAACCAAACTGGTCTGTAGTATATGGATGTAGGAGGAAAACCTTATCCTGGTAACGTTATGGATGTGACCCGCTTTGTGGAATAGTTACAAATGTTGTGACTTGTCACAGATGGTCTGATCCTGATCATTCGTGTAGGGGACATGCGAGTGGGGGCGTCCTATACAAAGAGTTTGTATAAGACCTGACCACAAAGTGTTAACGTCTCGTTATATAACATCGTTCATGACAGAGACTTCACTTCTCTAGGATGACTAGGTAACATGACCTCAATCCTGAGTGAGTTGGGAACTCCTATCATTAAGGGCGATCCTTTGATTTGCATGGGTGTGAGTGGCCAGGCCGCCGACTCAAACCTACTACTTTGGGGATTGATGACATGCAGAAATGCATGTCATCTTAGGCCTTTTACTTAGAATTATGAAGATTGTTAGGCAGAAATTGTGTCGATCATGATAGAAATTCAGGAGAAAAAGAGTTTGCACCGATTAGCATGTCGAATCTCAGCTAACACAGTATTTTGCGTTAATTGTGCGTTTAGTGTTCTATTTTTGTAGCTAATGCAGGAAATTAACGCAAACGCGAAAACCAAACCAATGCATAGATGACCGCATGTGGAGAAACACTCCATCGCAAGGCAAATGCATCGATCAACGCATGGATGTTGCGGTAATCAGCCATATGCATCCATCGCATGGGAGTTACGCTCGTCAGGCGATTGCGGTCATCATGTGGAGTTGCAGTGTTAAACGAATGTGGTCATTGAATGATTGCGGCTACACGACAACGAATTCTAATGGGATCAACACAAATTAGGTGGAATGAATGCATCAACGCATCTACCTTGAGAAAATCCAAAGATGATTTTGACATTTCACTTACCACGCCGTTGGTGGCAGAGGTTCAGAAAGGACAAACGCGCTGAACGTCAGACCCAGAGCAGTCTAATTAATGCTGTCGGGGATCTAAACTCTATAAATAGAAGCCGATGAGCATAATTCCAATCATCTGGAGAGGATCCTGGAGATCTGGGGACGACCCTTGTGAACCGGGGACTTTCTTAACGATCCAGAAAAAATGCATGAGAAGACGCTGAGAGTTCTTCACCTTCTTCATCCATTCTGAGTGACGACCGGAGCTTTCGATCGGAGTTAAATCTCGAGAGAGTCAGCTCCTCCACCCATCCATGGCACCACCGACAACCTTGACGCGCATCCATTGGAAGTAAAGATTTTCTTCCAACCAGTCATTCCTTTTTCCTTTCTTTTCCTAAATTGTATTGTATGACATTTTGAATTAAAAAATTAATACAATGTGTTTTCAATGCATTTCTCTTTTCCTTCGACTTCATCTTCATCTTCTTGCTTAGCATCTTTATTTTCATTGCAACACTTAGTGGAAGTGCATGGGTATTGCATACTCAATCATGTGGATTAGGGATGTGAAGCATGAGTAACCCACCAAGAGGTATGTGTTGCGCGAGTATGTGAGTAATCTTATTTGCCTAATGTGAAGCTGCTGCAACGCCTGTCTATGGGCTAACACATTGCTTGTCTATGAGTAAAGTCAGCAACAATCAACTGCCCGGGAGGGTAAGTGGTTGGACGCATTAAGCAAAGTATGTGTTATTCACTAGGGATAGTAGCAACCTTGTGTCAACCAAGTTCATATGATTACCTTGTCCTATGAGCACATCATTCATCATTTAGGCATACTTAAGAGAGTAGTCTAAAACCCAAATCTAAGATTCGAGAGAGCGGATTGGATCGCATAGGCAAGAATAGGGACTTAGAGATAAGCTCTGTTTGTCAACCCTGCACCGCATGCACCCTAGGAATAGGAATGATATTATGTGGTCGCATATTTGTGTGGATGTCATTTTGTCCTCGCATAAATAGGAATAGAGGCTAACGTGTAGGCCCTGTAGACTTAGCACATATATATTGCATGCGTTCTAACATTAGAAGCTGTAGCATTTGCACCGAGGGGTGGTTTACTATTGTATGTGGGTTGCATGATCGCATGGCTTGCGTTGACTAAGGTTCCCTTGTGGTCACTCTTAAGGGTTGCAATGAAAACATCTCCGCATTTTATCCATTTTCCCATTCATTTGATTCAAGTCAAGGTTTGTCGCATTTCTACCTCTCATGCATATTCTCATTGCGTTTTCTGATAGATAGGAGTAGGAGTAGGATTAACATAGCAACAAACCCTCCATTCTTTTATTTATACTGCTGCATGCACAATCACCGCAAACATATAGTACAAGTCCCTGTGTTCGACCTCGTATTACTCGAGAAAAATTGCGTTCATGTTATACTTGGCGTGAATGCAAGAAAACTTGTGGCAGGATGCATGGTCATCTCATACATTGTTGGCGCATTTTCATTCCAACGCATGACCAACGATGCATGGCTATCAACATATATTTTAGGAACATGCATTGCATAGTGCATCCAGCGAATCTTAGTTGTCGAGTAAAATTGACTTCTAATTTCCGCGTGTCAGGGATTCGTCTGATTTGGAAGCTGGGTACTCAACTACACAAGATGGAATTCACTCCTTCCCCGAAGCAGGGGCATGTAGATAGATAGCTCCCTTAAGGGCTGATTCCAGGGCTTGATGTGACGTTACACACTTTCTCATGGCCTGAGAGGCATTCACACATAGTTGGACTATGTTGTATTATTCATTAGAGGGATCAGTGGTCCTTAAGGAGTGAGATGTAACTATAGGGGCAAAATGGTAAATTGGCCCAGTTGTACTTACGAGCATCTGTGAAAGGTTATCGTATTCATGATTGGTTATATCCAATGGACACAGAAAAATATCTGTGGTAAGAAGAGTTCAGTTGTCGGTCTTTAGTGGAATGTCTGGCAGTTAACGGATGGTGGATTTCATGGCTAAAGAGTTTAGTAAGTTATTCATGTATCGTTGGAGCTTCGAAGGTCCATAAGGTCCCCTTGGTAGCTTGGATAAAAGTTAAGAATCAGTTTTTGGGTTAGTTTAAAATGTTCAAATTGACAAGAGGGAGTTAGATTATATATGATATAATTGAACTGGTTAATTATATATGATATGATTGACTAAATGTATGAGATACATTATTTTGGAGGAAATTAGATATAAATATGATCTATATCAAGTAGAGGAGAAAACACTCTAGTTGATATATGATATCAAACTATAGGTTAAGAATATAATATTATTTTATTAGTTAGGTAGTTATGAGATAATTGGCCGACATTTTCTCCAAATTAGTGCGTTACTGGGAAGTTCAATTCAGTTCTTGTAACTGAAGAATAAAATGAAAATGGTTTTCATTTTGCAAGAGAGACGCATAATTGCTCATGGTGTGTTAGCCTTCTATCGATTAATGTTTTAGAGCCTATACGATAGCGCCTGTTTACTAAACAATCGCACACCCGCGCTTTCCTAAACGCCCACCCGCGATTTTCTAAACAACCGTTTACCTTTTAATAGACGATAGATGATTGTTTAGCTTTTACTACACGATCGTGTACCTCGTACTAAACGATCAAGTACCCGACTATACGATAGTCTTTCTATTCTCCCACTTGTTTGATTATAGTACACGATAGCCTTTCCTCCTCCCCTCTACCAATTCCATTAAAACCCACCATTTGGATTCTCACTCTGAGAATACTAAGGGCTCCGAGTGGTGGTGTCGTCCCCGTTTGCTGTTGTTTATGCAAAGCTATTCGTGTAGACGACCGGGGTGTTGCTAGACGACTACTTGCTGGAGCGAGAGTTTGTTTGCGGAGAGAACGGGTTGTCAAGTGAAGAAAGTCTTCAACTGGTATGTTCTCTCAATCTCTTGTTATTTATCCTTTTAGCATGCCAGTAATTTAGCGTTATGAATGCATATTTGTATGTTTGAACGTATATGTGGAAATTTTGTTACAATGAATTGGAAAGATTCACTTTCACTCATAGGTACTCTTGTATAAAAGTTCCTTCAATTGGTATCAGAGCCAGGTTTTTGATATTCCAATTTCATTGCTGCAAAGAATTGCATATACATTCTCGGTGAGTGCAACATGTCTATTCTCTGTTTTAATTGTTAAATTGTTTGTGGATGTGTGGATTAATGGAGTTTTCTGGGATGAAACCTCAGTTTGTTAATTTTTTTTACATTTCCAATTGATTGTAAGGGCCCCTGCATTTTTGGGCAAAATTAATTGCTATCGAGTTTGTAATTTCAAAGTTATTTGAGTTTTGTGTCGTTTGTGAAGATGTTCGAAGCAAGGGTTGCTGTTCTTCGAGGAAGAAGACGACCAAGTGTTGGTTGGATCGTGTAGATGATAAGGTAGACGATTGCTGAGTATAGATGCTTGGGTGTCGCCACACGCACACGCACTAGACGATCGTATAGCTCAGCAAGCCTCATTGCTTAGTAACTGACTATACGATCGGAGAGTAATTGCAAGGTAAATCGTTTACCTTTTCGCATGTTAAGCGATTGTCTAGATGATCAGGCTTTGTAGCCTCATTATCATCTAAGCGATCGTTTAGCTTTTCACGCTATCGTCTAGTGTGCGCTACACGATTGTTTACTGGGAGGCGTTTACTAAACGATGGAGCTTCACACGGCGGTTCAAGACCTAGTTTGCATGTGAGTCGATTTGCTCGATGAAAAAAATGTAATAGATAGAATTTTTCATTCCGGTTTTGTGTTGGTTCTTCCCGGTCCATTAATCTGTGGTTTTAATACATGAGATGTATGTTTATTATATGTCATATGGTATGCACATATAGAAAAATCTCACCTTAGGTTATGCATTGGTTATGCATCATCTCTTTATTATAAATGTTATGATTTAGAGAAGTATGATTTAAATTACGTAAGAGCATGCTCATGCATCATATAATATAAGAGTTATATTTATGCATGCATAAAAAGCATTTACATGCATCATTTTTATTATAATTGTTATAGTATAAGGGTGTATGGAAAGCATGTTTGCTTGGTTATTACATGTATATAAAAGTTATGTATAGTAATGACTGGACATTGCATGAAGCATGACACATAGGTTACTTTATAAGCGTTATAAATACCTGGTTGTGTGGCAATGTGTTTTAGTTGTTTCTTTTTAAAGATTAAAGAGAAATTAGAACTAAAAGCAATAAGAAAGACATGCATGCTTACTTAGGTTTAATTCATAGTTTTATAATGTTTAAAACTTGGATAACATAGACCTAAGATGACGGTTCTAATATGATTAGCAACCCTTAGGCTTTAATCTTTTAATCAGTTTAATAGGATTAAATTGACTACTAAAAGGTTAAAGTGTAGCAAATCTATCTATAAGGTGTCTAAGG
Organism: Benincasa hispida; assembly: GCF_009727055.1. Taxonomy (NCBI): domain Eukaryota; kingdom Viridiplantae; phylum Streptophyta; class Magnoliopsida; order Cucurbitales; family Cucurbitaceae; genus Benincasa; species Benincasa hispida. The sequence goes on along the minus strand of NC_052350.1, from coordinate 45,587,568 downwards.
CGAGTTCTGTCTAAGCTGAGGTATTTAAGTTGATGGAAACGTAACACCCCACCTGGGAACCTACTTGGAAAGGTGAATTAGATAGATTCGATGAATGCATGCATGCAAGTTAAGGACAGTCCATTAAAGTGTTTAAATGTGACTACTTGAACTTGTTTATTTCATAGACAAAATTTGTTTATAAGCAGACTTAAAAAATGACTTAATAGCTGGATTGTCTAGGTTAATAAACCCCTAGGTAGAACATTTTGTGGGAGGTACTTGGGGCATATGATGCTTCATTTAAACCTTTCACATTTCTCCCATATAGTCTACACCATGAGATCTACCCTCGACCTCGTGGCACCCTGGGAGTGTCCCCCTAAAGGATGGTGTTTAGGCAGGTCAGTATCAAGGTGGATGGAAAGAATGTTCATAGTAAGTGGGAGTGGGAAGTGCGACAGCATATCCCACGATCTCCCTCGTTGGATTGAATAAAGTTTCTGCGTATCTCCTCGAGGCACCCTATAGGATGACAATTTTGCACGTTTCTTTATTTGATCTCCTGTAAGAGGATAAGGTTACTTAGTCTCTTGTCCTAATCTGCTTCTTCCCTATGGTGGGCTCATTAGGGTGGGACTCTGGCGCCGAAAGCGATAGGTCACACTTACGCGAAATTGTTAAGGGTTAACAGTTCTAGACCAAATAAATGATGGCTGTTAGGTTTAGTTCCAAGAGTTGGTTCTGCCTAATGGTTGAGAATGTCTCATCCCAATGAAGAGGCATCTGATCACCCCACCGGTGACGTTTGTTCTGCCTCGCTAGGGCATCATTGCAAAATAGAAGTCTTTCACTTAGGGTACTTGGAAACTATTTTGCTAAAATTAATTGGTTAAAATGTGGTTTAGCAAAATATTATTAAAGTTTGTTCGTTTTTCAGCAACAAGTTTTAAAAATGGATACAACCACTATAGCTTTGCTTAGCACCGACAAACTTACTGGCGATAACTTTTCTACTTGGAAACATATGATCACAACGATACTTATCATCGAGGATCTCATGTTTGCCCTTACGGAGGTTCGTTCCTCCTATTTCCAGCTACCAACGCGCTCGAACATGTTTGGAAGGCATACGAGCGATGGACACAGACAAACGAGAAGGCCCGAGCCTATATCTTGGCCAGTCTTAATGATGTGTTGGCAAAGAAGCATGAGCCCATGGTCTCTGCGCGTGAGATCATGGAGTCCCTGTAAGGGATGTTTGGACAATCGTCTGAATAGCTGAAGCACGAGACTATAAAATACATCTTCAACTCCAAAATGAAGGTACCTCTTTTCGTGACATGTGCTTAATATGATGGTCCACTTCAATGTGGCGGAGATGAATGGGTCTAGTATCGATGAGGGTAGTTAGATTAGCATAATTCTACATTCATTAACGGAGAGTTTTCTCCACTTTGTTAGCAATGTGATTCTTAACAAAGTGAAATATACCCTTACAACTCTCCTCAACGAGTTGCAGACATACCAATCTTTACTGAAAAGTAAGGAGAGGAAAAGGGATGAAGAAAATGTTACTTCATCCTCTAGGACATTCCATTGAGGTTCAACCTCAGGAACGAAGTTTGCACCTTTTACTTCTAACTCTGCAAAGGGAAAGAAGAAGAAGGGTGGTAAGAGGAAAGGGAAAGCCCACCACTTGTTGCCCCAAGGAGGCGTTCTCCACCGGTTGAAAAGAAAAAATGTTTCCACTGCAACCAGGACGGACATTGGAAGAGGAATTGTCCTTGTTGGCTGAAGGAAAGGAAGGCCGCCAAGGCTAAAGCCAAGGCAGATAAAGGTAAATATAATTTACTTGTGCTAGAAACATGTTTAGTAGAGAATGATGATTCTGCCTGGATAATTGATTCGGGTGCCACTAATCACGTTTATTCTTCTTTTCAGGGGATTAGATCTTAGTGACAGTTGGAGGCTAGTGAAATGACGATGCAAGTAGGCATCAGGCACATGGTCTCAATTGTAGCAGTGGGAGGCATCTAGTTATCTTTACATAATAGTTTTCTAGTTTTGAAAGATGTGTATGTAGTTCCTGAATTTAAGAGGAATCTCATTTGTGTAAAGTGTCTGTTACAATGTAAATATACACTTTATTTTAATGTGCATAAAGTGTTTATTCATAAAGATGGTGTTGAAAGTTGTACAGCTAATCTGGAAAGTAACTTGTATGTCCACAGATCGTTAGCCTTAAGTTCCCTCCATAACACAGAGTTGTTTAAATCTGTCGTAACTCAATCTAAATGTCAATGAATTTCTCCAAAAGGAAATGCCCAACTTTGGCACCTTCGATTAGGGCACATCAATCTCAATAGGATTGAGAGATTGATGAAGAATGACTTTCTAAGTGAGTTAGAAGAAAATTTTTTACCGGTGTGCGAATCTTGCCTTGAGGGTAAGATGACTAAAAGACCTTTTACTGGAAAAGGTTATCAAGCCAAAGAGCCTCTTGAGTTAGTACATTCTGACCTTTGTGGTCTTATGAATGTGCGAGCCCGAGGTGGCTATGAGTATTTTATCAGTTTCACTGATGATTAATCTAGGTATGGATATGTTTATCTGATGCAACAAAAGTCTGAATCCTTTGAAAAGTTCAAAGAGTTCAAGGCTGAAGTTGAAAACGCATTGGATAGGCGGATTAGAACACTTCGATCAAATCAAGGTGGAGAGTTTTTGGATTCTGGGTTCTAGGACTATTTGATAGAACATGGAATCGTTTTCCAACTCTCAGCGTTGGGTACATGATGACAAAAATTAGTGAATGCAATTGTGCGATGCATGTCTTAAGTTATGCGTTGATTCTCATGCATCGGTGGTCATGCGTTGGAGTGAAAATATGCGATTACGAATGTATGCGATGACCATGCATTCCTGTCACAAGTTTTCTTACGCTCACGCCAAGTATAACGCGAATGCAAGTTTCTCGGGTGATCCGAGGTCGAACTTAGGAGCTTGTAGCTAAATTCTATATGGTGATGTGCTTGCAGCGGATAAATAAAAGAACGATGGGGGGTAAGCTAAAAACTACTCCTACTCCTAGCTATTAAACAAAGCAGTGAGATTAAGAATGAGAGGTAGAGACACAAAAACTATTGACGTGTAGTAAAATGCATGGAAAATAGATGAAACATGAAGATGTCTTCATCGTAACCCTAAGCTTGACTGCAAGGGTAACCTCAGCCAACGCAAGCTATGCGATCATGCTACACACACTTGTGCCTAACTCTAGGATGCATGCGATGTATATGCGAAGTGTCGAGAGGTCTTATTCCTAAGTCTCTATTCCTACTCATGTGCTCCCATACATAAACAAGATGACCGCATACCACCGTATCCTACTTCTTGGACGCAATATCCTCTCCGTAGGGTGCATACGTTGTGTAATAGCAAACGGAGCTTATTCTTAAGTTCCCCATTCTTGCTTATGTGTTCCAATCCACTCTCTTGAGTCTTAGATTTGGTTTTTAGATTACTCTCTCAAGTATGCCTAAATGATGAATGATGCGCTCATAAGTCAAGGTAACTGCATAAACTTGGCTGACGTAAGATTATTCCTATCTCTAGTGAATACTTGCTTACATTGCTTAATGCGACCAATCACTTACCCTCCCGGGCAGTTAGTTGTTGTTGACTTTACTCATAGACAAGCGTTGCATCCGCCTATAAACAGATGTTGCTACAGCTTCACACTAAGCAAATAAGGTAGTTGCTACATGCTTCATATTTCTATGCCGTATGATTAAGTATGCGATACTCTAGCAATCTCGCTAAGTGATGCAATGAATGTTAAAGATGCTAAGTAAACGAATATGGAGATGGAATCGAAGGAAACATAGAAATGCATTGATCACAAAATCTATTAATTTCTTAAGCCAAAATGTAATACAATACAATATAAGAAAAGAAGAGAAAATGAAAGGACCAGCTGGAAGCAATGTCTTTCTTCCAGCGGATGTGTGTCAAGGCTGCCGGTGGTGCCATGGAAGAGCGGTGGAGCTGACTTTCTCGAGATCTAACTCCAACGAAGTCTTTGGTTGTCACTCGAAATGGATGAATGAGATGAAGAACTCTCAAGCTTTCTTCTAACACGTTTGTCTGGATCACAAGGATCTGTCGGAAGGCCAAAACTTGGACAAAATGAAATTATGCTCATCGGCTTCTATTTATAGAGCGTGATCGCCAACAACATTAATAGACCTACTCTGATTCTGACATTCGTGGCGTGTTGGTCCTTTTCTGAATTTCTGCTGCTAACGACGTGGTAGGTGAAATGTCAACATCATCTTTTGATTTTTTCGAGATATGCGTTGATGCTTCCATTCCACCAACCTTGCATTCATCCCTCTATTATGGTTATCATCGTGTAGCCGCAAACTTGCAGTGACCGCATTCGCTTGATTACCACAACTTCTACACGATGACCGCAATCGCTTGATGATTGCAACTCTTATGCGATGGACGCATGCGGTTGATTACCGCAACACCCATGCGTTGAACGTATGCGTTCGCATTTGTGATGGAGAATTTCTCCGCATGTGGTCGTCTATGCGATAGCCCAGCTTCCGTGTCTGCGTCTGCCTTTTGCGTTAACTACAAAAGATAGACAATTTAACGCATAATAATGGGCATAATGTTGGGTTAGCCAAGATCTTATATGTTTGACGACGGAAAACTCATTTTCTTTCATGAATCCTACATAATTTGCTGAATATTTCTTGCTTAACAGTTTCTCATTAATTCTAAATAAAAGCACTAAAGATGACGTTGCATTTCTTGGCCTGTCACAGAAAAAAAAAAACCTCAAAAAAAAAAAAAAAAAAAAACTTACACTTCAGCAAGAATGGCTGTAGTGGAGAGGAAAAATTAGAACCTTGTTGGACATGGTTCGCTTCCGATAATGAGTTACGCTTCCTTACCGGGGACTCGTTTTGAGGGTTTTGCAGTTGGAGACTTAATTATACATACTCAAACTACGTTCCTCTAAAAGTGTGTAGAATTACATTTGGTTGTGAACGGGCTAAAAGCTAGTTTATGTCACTTTCGCATTTGGCGGTTGCCTGGACACATGTTGCTTTGAGGCGAATCCAAGACAGTTGGGAACCACAGTCGAGGTTATGCCTTTTTGTAGGCTACCCTAAAGGTACACGTGGGGGTTATTTTTATGATCCATCGAAAAATAGAGTGTTTGTTTCCACGAACGCTACTTTCCTGGAGGAGGATCATATGAAGGATATAGATTGGGATGAATGGGTCAAAGCTATGGATCTCGAGATGGAGTCGATGTACTTCAACTTAGTATGGGATCTTGTAGATCAGCATGATGGGGTAAGATCTATAGGTTGTAAATGGATCTACAAGCGCAAACAGGGTGCTGATGGGAAGGTGCAAACCTTCGAGGATCGACTTATGGAAAAGGGTTATACCCAGATAGAGGAAGTCCACTATGAGGAGACTTTCTCGCCTGTTGCTATATTAAAGTCGATCCGCATCCTTCTGTCCATTGTAGCTTATTATAATTATGAGAACTGGCAAATGGACGTCAAGACGACCTTTCTGAATGGCAATCTTAAGAAGACCATTTACATGGTGCAACCCGAGGGATTCATTGCCCAAGGTCAAGAGCAAAAAGTTTGCAAATTGAATTGGTCCATTTATGGGCTGAAATAGGTGTCTCGATCTTGGAACATACGATTTGATACTGCGATCAAGTCATATGGCTTTGACCAGAACATTGATGAATCTTATGTCTACAAGAAGATCGTCAACGCTTTAGTAGTTTTCTTAGTGTTATATGTAGATGATATACTACTCATTGGAAATGATGTAGGTCTACTGACTGCAGTTAAGAACTGGCTAGCGACCTAATTCCAAATGAAAGATTTGGGAGAGGCTCAGTTTGTTCTGGGTATACAGATATTTCGGGATCGTAAGAACAAAGTCCTAGCACTGTCTCAGGCATCGTACATTGACAAGATGTTGCTCAAGTACTCATGCAGGACTTCAAAAGGGGTCTATTGCCATTCAGGCATGGAGTCACTTTGTCTAAAGACATGTGTCCTAAGATGTCTCATGAGGTTGAGGAGATGAGATGAGTCCAATATGCATTTGCCGTTGGCAGTTTGATATATGCGATGCTCTGTACTAGGCCACACAGCTGTGGGAATAGTCAGTAGGTATCAGTCAAACCCAGGCTAGGGTCATTGAACCGTAGTGAAGAACATTCTCAAGTATCTTCAGAGAACGAGGGACTACATGCTCGTATATGGATCTAGGGATTTGATCCTTATTGGATACACGAATTCTGACTTTTAAACTGATAAAGACTCTCGTAAGTCCACTTCAGGGTCAGTCTTTACTCTTAACAAAGGAGCTGTAATATGGTGAAGCACTAAGTAGGGGTGCATCGCTGACTCCACTATGGAGGTGGAGTACGTAGCAGCTTGCGAAGCTGCTAAGAAGGACGTCTGGCTCAGGAAGTTCTTGATAGAATTGGAAGTTTTTCCAAATATGTCTAGGCCAATCATCCTCTATTGTGACAATAGTGGGGCTGTGGCGAACTCCAAGGAGCCTAGAAGTCACAGGCGCAACAAACATATAGAACATAGTATCACCTGATTCGTGAGATAGTGCATCGAGGGAATGTGATCGTCACGAAGATTGCTTCGAAGCACAATGTTGTTGACCCGTTTACGAAGGCTCTCACGACTACAGTGTTTGAAGGTCTTCTTCAGAGCATGGGTTTACGAGACTGCCCGTGGCTGGATTAGGGGCAAAGTGGAGCAATTTTATTATACTGGCTTTAATTGCCCTAGTTTATGTTTTGTTACACCCCAACTTCGCTTTAGGACAAGTGGGAGATTGTGAGGTAGATGTCCTAAGTCTCGTGTCCTGTAGTTTGTAAATAGTTTGTACAAAATGCTTTGTGATGATATGATATTTACTTCACTTTTTGATTTTGCTCATCTGAATGTTTTATTTGCTTTACAAAAACCAATAAACTAAAATCCCTGGTTTGTCTTTATGTAACTTAAGCATGTATGTAGTGACATACAAGTGGATCATGTTCTTAAGTGATAACCAAAATGGTCTGTAGTATATGGATGTAGGAGGAACCTTATCCTGTAAACGCTATGGATGCGGCCCGCTTTATGGAATAGTTACAAGTGTTTATGACTTGTCACAGATGGTCTGATCCTGATCATTCGTGTGGGGACATGCGAGCGGGGACGTCCTATACAAAGAGTTTGTATAAAACCTGACCACAAAGTGTAACGTCTTGTTATATTACATTGTTCATGGCAGAGACTTCACTTCACTAAAAATATAGGTAACATGACCTCAATCCTGAGTGAGTTGGGAACTCCTACCATAGAGAGTGTCCTTTGATTTGCATGGGTTCGAGTGGCCAGGCGCCGACTGAAACCTACCACTTTGAGGATTCGTCTGATTTGGGGAGCTGGGAACTCAGCTACACAAAATGGGAATTTTCATTCCTTCCCTAAAGCAGGGGCAAGTAGATAGATAGCTCCCTTAAGGGCTGATTCCAGGGCTTGAACGATGTGGCACCACACATCTTCTCATGGGCCGAGAGGTGTTCACACATAGTTGGACTATGTTGTATTATTCATTAGAGGGATAAGTGGTCCTTAAGGAGTGAGATGTAACTATAGGGGCAAAACGATAAATTGGCACAACTGTACTTATGGGCATCTGTGAAGGGTTATCGTACTCATGATTGGTTATATCCGATGGATACATAAATATATCTGTGGTAAGAAGAGTTCAGCTGTCGATCTTTAGCGGAATGCTAAGAAGCACAGACACATATGCAGATACATTATACAAATACGATACGGTACGACGATACGTTAATTTCTAAAAACTAAGATATGGATACGTTGAAGATACGTTATATATATATATATATATATATATAATTAATTGCTATAATACTTATTTTAAGTTAGATTTAAGTAGATCCAAGAAGAGAGTGAAAACTTGAAAAAAAAATCCAGGAACGTCGAGTGATTGTTGAGCGATTAGAGTAGACGGTAGGAAAGAAGTAGAAGATGAAGATTGAAGAATGAAGTTGAGGATGAAGAGGGTGTGAATCATGATTTGAATAGTGAGAGAAAAGTGAAGAATGAAGATTTAATTATGCTTCGGGTTTTCTTTCTTTTCAATTTTTTATATTTTTATCATTTTTAATTTATTTTTTCATAGATTGCCCAGTTTAAGTGAACTTTTATGTTTGGAAGTGATTTTAAAATGGTTGAAATCACTTTTGTTATTTTGAAAATCATGGTGAAACATGTTTAATCCTTCAAAACTAATTTTGACGATATGAAAATTGCATTTAAAAGTGTAAAATTAAAAATTAAATTAATTTTAAGTAATTAAAAGTGTGTTTTCGAGTGATTTTAAAAATTAAAAAAGTTACTTTTGATGATTTTAAAATCACTCCTAAACATGCACTAAAAGAAAATGGGTTGTGGGTTGGGCTTAAATTTTTTTAAAAAAAATTTGACCCACATATTCCCTCACGTATCTAGAAGCAGGTACATGTATCTGAAAATTAAAAATAAAAATTAAAAAAACAGATACTTCAAATTAAGTATCAGACACGTATCTACCACGTATCTTGACGTATCCGTATCGTATCCATATCTGATACCGATTCTCTACACAATTAAAAGTATATGTGCTTCTTAGCAAGAACTGAATTGAACTTCCTACTAACGCACTAATTCAAAGAAAATGCCGACCAATTATCTCATAACTGCCCAATTAATAAAATAATAAATATAATTATATTCTTAACCTATAGTTTGATATCATATATCAACTATAGTGTTTTCTCCTCTACTTGATATAAATCATGTTTATATATAATTTCCTTCAAAATAATGTATCTCATACATTTAGTCAATCATATCATATATAATTAACCAGTTCAATTAGATCATATATAATCGAACTCCCTCTTGTCAATTTAAACATTTTAAACAGACCCAAAAACTGATTCTCAACTTTTATCCAAGCTAGCAAGAGGACCTTATGGACCTATGACTCGAAGCTCCAACGGTACGTGAATAGCTGACTAAACTCTTTAGCCACGAGATCCACCATTCGTTAACTGCCAGGCATTCCACCTAAGAAGTACAGATACTTCTAATTGTGTAGAGAATTGGTATCAGATACGGATATGATACAGATACGTCAAGATACGTGTCTGATATGTGATTTGAAGTATCTGTTATTTTTATTTTTATTTTTAATTTTTAGATATGCATATCTGCTTCCAGATACGTGGGTCAATTTTTTTTTTTCAAATTTAAGTCCAACCCACAATTCATTTTCTTTTAATGCATGTTTAGGAGTGATTTTAAAATCATCAAAAGTCACTTTTTTCATTTTTAAAATTATTCGAAAACACACTTTTAATTATTCAAAATTAATGTAGTTTTTAATTTTACACTTTTAAATGCAATTTTCATATAGTCAAAATTAGTTTTGAAGGATTAAACATGTTTCACCGTGATTTTCAAAATAACAAAAGTGATTTCAACCATTTTAAAATCACTTCCAAACATAAAAGTCCACTTAAATTGGGCAATCTAAGAAAAATAAATTAAAAATGATAAAAATATAAAAAACACGAAGCGTAATTAAATCTTCATTCTTCACTTTTCTCTCACTATTCAAATCATGTTTCACACCCTCTTTATCCTCAAGTTCATTCTTCAATCTTCATCTTCTACTTCTTTCCTACCGTCTACTCTAATCGCTCAACAATCACTCGACATTACTGGATTTTTTTTCAAGTTTTCACTCTCTTCTTGGATCTACTTTAATCTGACTTAAAATAAGTATTATAGCAATTAATTAATTAATTAATTAATTATAACGTATCTTCAACGTATGCATATCTTAGTTTTTAGAAATTAACATATCACCGTATCGTATCGTATTTGTATCATGTATCTGTATCTATGTCTCTGCTTCTTAGAGTTCATGTAACTGAAGAATAAAATGAAAATGGTTTTCAAATGGTTTTCATTTTTCAGTTATGAGATAATCGCTCACGGTGTGTTAGCCTTCTATCGCTTAATATTTGAGAGCCTATACGATAACACCCGCTTACTAAACGATCGCACACCCACGCTTCCTAAACGTGATTTTTGATCACTTACCTTTTCATAGATGATCGCTTAGCACTTGAGCTGAACTAATGATCCGTATAGATGATCACTTAGCTTTTACTACACGATCGTGTACCCCGCACTAAACGATTAAGCACCCGACTATACGATAGTCTTTCTATTCTCCCACTTGCTTGATCGTAGTACATGATAGCCTTTCCTCCTCCCCTCTACCAATTCCATCAAAGCCCACCCTTTGGATTCTCACTCTGAGAATACTAAGGGCTCCGAGTGGTGGTGTCATCCCCGTTTGCTATTGTTCATTCAAAGCTGTTTGTGTAGATGACCAGGGTGTTGTTAGACGACTACTTGCTGGAACAGGAGTTCGTTTGCAGAGAGAACAAGTTTTCAAGTGAAGAAAGTCTTCAACTAGTATGTTCTCTCAATCTCTTGTTATTTATCTATCATGCTAGTAATTTAGCGTTATGAATGCATATCTGTATGTTTAAATGTATATGTGAAAATTCTGTCACAGTCAATTGGAAAGATCCGCTTCCGCTCATAGGTACTATTGTATAAAAGTTCCTTCATGTTCATTCAACCAAAATTTCATTTTTCACTTCCAACTTGACTAACTTAAATTCCAAATACAATCTCATGAAATTTCCTTCTAAGAGCTTACTCCTAAACATCTCAACTACCTTACCTTCGAATTCCAACTTTTGGTTCCTTTCTCCCGAGCTTGGAATTCACCAACTCTTACAACTCGTCCTTGTGGCCCTAAATTCTTGAATACTTGAAGAAATTCTTCAACTTATAGCTTAAATCCATGGAAATTTCTCTCTAGCAACCTTGTCTCAACTCCTTCATATTTCAAGCTTAAGTTGGCGGCTTAAGTTGGCAGAAACTCTCCTCCATTAGTTCACATAAAATGCCAAGAACTAAGCACCTCCATTCAAACTTTCCTTTTATACTAAGTTTGCATGGTTATTAAGCTTCTTTAAAAAAAAAAAAAAAAGAAAAGAAAAGAATAGCTGGGACACTTAACCCACCTTTAGGGCCTCTAAGAATGCCACGTAGCCTACTAATTAAGTGTTTAAACTAAATGCTTAAGTCTCTTACCAACGCCTAGGCTTGCATTCCTACTAGCCTTCTGCCTTGGTTAACACATACCATGGCTAACGTCGCATCCCCTTGCTCAAGCACCATTGTTCAATACATATGCTAGTTTTACCCTTGGACACTCGTGCTTAGGCCTACTGCTCATGAACTCATCCCTTACCTCTAGCACGCCTTAGCACTCCTCGACTACTATACGTTCACTTAGGTAACCTCAATTGCCCGCATATTATCCGTCCTAGGCCCTCACTGACCTCTAAAGCTCTTGACGCATACCTCCTATTACACTTGGTCAATTTTCTACCTTTAGGTTCTTGAGCCCACAACCGCCCATGCATTCCTAACTTAGTGTTAGCTGCTCTTTGCTACCCGAGAACACCTCGTCTCAAGACATAGAAATTTTTCCAATCTCTACCTCATACGTGCACTTAACTTTCATAATTTTCAACTACTACAAGTATTATAATCACATACTTACACGAACTTATACACATAATGAGGATAATCAACAAATAATTAGAGGAGCTTAAATGTAATTAACTAGTAACAAAGGGTTAGGGGTTTGCAAAGTGGCCTTGAAGGCTTCTTAACTTGTGCAGGTTTCTCGGACTTGGCATCTTTTGAATAGTATAAATTTTAGATTGATTAATTTCAATTCCATGGTGCCTCACAATAAACCCCAGAAACTTTCTTGAAGTCACGCTGAATGCACATTTAAGAGGGTTCATACTTAATTGATGTTTTCTTAAGCGATCAAAGACAAGTTTCAGGTATTTTAGGTGGTCATGTTACTTCCTAGACTCACTACAAGGTTATCGACATAAAATTCAACATGTTTATGTAGCATATCATCAAAGATCCTTTCCATAGCATGTTGGTATGTGGCACTTGGATTCTTTAGTCCAAAAGGCATCACCTTATAACAGTATATACCTTTTGGAGTTCGAAACATTATTTTCTCCTCATCTTCTAGAGCCATTTGAATATGGTTATATCCTGATGACCCGTCCATGAAAGATAGAGCATCATGCCCTGTGGTGACAGCTATCATAATTTCTATGATTGGCAAAGGAAAGTCATTTTTTGAGCACGCATTATTTAGGTCACGGAAATCCATGCAAACACATAGTTGATCAATTTTTTTCCTTATGGGAACAATGTTGGCTAACCATGTTGGATACTTGACTTGGCGTATAAATCTAACCTCTATTAGCTTGTTAACCTCCTCCTCAATTTGAGGAATCAATTCTGGTCGAAAGTGTCGTTGAGCTTGCTTGATTGGCCGATACCCTAATTTAATTGGTAGACGATGGATAACAACTTTTGGATTATGCTCGAACATTTCCTTATGTGACCAAGCAAAGACATCTTTATATGCTGTGAGTAAGCTCATATATTCCTTTTCTTTGTCATTAACAAATTGTGCACTTATAAAGGTTAGACGAGGCTTTTCTAGCATTCCCAAATTGACTACCATCCTCAAGTGATAAAGGAGCTTCTTCTGTGTCTTCTTTAAGCACGTCCGAATATGATGAGTCTTCTATTGTGACATGGCAATAACTTATCGCATCTTCTTCATCTTCTAAGTCATTCTCTTTAGGTCGAGTGATAATGACATCATGTCACTTTACTTTTAATGAGCCTTTATATTTATGGAAACAAAAAACTTCCTATTCATTCTTGATGAAATAACATTGCAATTTTTTTGTCACTTTTCACCTTGTATGCTTTGCTTAAGATTGATGTGGGAGATCGCTTTTGGCTTCTTGTTATGGTCACACTTAATCTCTCGAAGGCAGATGCCCACGTGGCTAGAGTCGAACATACATTATTTATCTTATTCGAGTTTGTATTTAGTCTTTGAAAGGTTGAAAGTCGGGTGGAGCCAAAAATTGAATGCTGATTTTTATCTTCGACTACAGGCGTACTCAACCTTTGGAAAATCGAAGAATGTGCCACTAATTGAATAATGCAACTGAAGACAGAAGCCCTCTAACTTTTGCTTTCCTTACCTTCTTTGGAATCGTTGCTCTTTTTAAGGTAATGTTACATGTGCCTGCAACTTTTGCTTTCCCTTTCTCAGTTATGCGAATTGGCTCGGAGGACTTATATCCAAGTCTGGATCTCGAACTAGGTATAAAATACCCTTATTTCTTAAGCTTTGTTTGCGCAGGGAAAAGTTCGAGCCTTTCATCGAATATTTTTAAGCTTTTAATCTCGGTGCGAGTTGTAAAGTCATATCCCGCCTTTGCCAGTAGCTTACATAAGGGTTTGGACCTTTTCTTGTGGGCTTATCATATTTTCATTCTTTAACACCTCAGACTTGATTTGAGTGGTCAGTTCATCATTTCCTCGATTGCTAAAAGCGTTGATAACAGGCAGAAATGCACGTTATTAAAATGCAAAGATATAAAACAATGTAGGAATGCGACAGTAAAATTATGCAAAATCATGTCCAAAAGCATTAAGTTGAGAACATTACGATCGCATGCGCCCATCGCGTTAAAGTAGCTAACTTACTTATTTTGTGCAGGAAAATGTGTTGGTGCAAAGCAAATTGTGATCCAAGGAATTCTGCACCCGAGCACATTAGAAGATTTCAACCGCAAAGCTATGTGATCATATGCGCTCGCGAAGGTCTGCTCAAGAAGGTGGCCGCATAAAGACGGAGTATCAAGGTGAAAGCTTAATAAATCATGATGGGACAGAAAGCTGATGACGGTCAAATCCAAATTTATTTGACAAGCCATTAACGACACACTGTAGTAAGTACATTCAACTTTTAGATGACCATTAATCGACGCATCAGACAGAGATTCAATCACCTCTCATCATTGCAATCATTTGAGAGAAAAACCTCTTCACCTTGAAGCTCTATAAATACCGAAGGCCACCACTGTTAAAAGGATTCTGGTTTGACATATACATAGAAGATAGATCATAGACAACCGTTAGTTGGTAATTCTTATACTTAGAAGGCGAAGGCGAGCGAAGAGAGAAGATGCTGAAAGATCATTCCTGGTTAGCTCGAGAGACTGTCGGGAAGCACTGAGAATGGAGAGAGGGCCGACACTTGCGAAAGCAAGAACATTCTTTTGGGGCAGAGTAGAATAAAACACAATGTAAAATCCTCGGGGAGCAAGACATTGCTACCAGGCGTCCTATCCCCACTTTCCATTGTCGTTTTGTATTCTGATTTTATTTATAAAATGGAATTTGCATCTCTACATCTGTTCAATCTCTTCACATTGTGCATGAGTCACTAAATTTTCGAATGGGTTGAGAAGCACTTAGCTAGCATGACCTAAGATCTTCAATTTATGCGATCATCTTGTCTTATGTATGCCTCCATCACCCTTTAGAGATACTTGAGAAAGTAGTCTAAAGAAAGAACCTAGACTTAAGAGGGTCAGGTTAGAATCTAGGCTTGAGAAAGTCAGATTAGAACCACATAAGCAAGAGATAGAGACTTAGAGATAAGTTCTGTTTGCTAACATGCATCGCATGCACCTAGAAATAAAATATGATAGTATGTGGTCGCCTTGTGTACGTGTGTATCATTCATCATCACATATACAAGAATAGATGCTTAGACATAAGTCCTAAAGACATTATCTTGTACATCGCATGCGTCCTAAAATTAGGAACTATGGTATTTGCATTGAGAGATGACATGCTGTTGTGTGTGTGTAGCATGATCGCATAACTTGAACACAATCTTAGGAAGTGTTAGCTAAAACCCTTATCAACTCGTTCCCTGCATACTCATTGTAATCTTCGCTGTCATTACTCTTTATTCCATTCCGCTGCATAAGATTTATACTTTAAACAAACATACTAACCAACTTATTATTTTTGTCACCGCAAAGGAATCAAAACTTACCGTTGCAATTGTCTCAGTAGTCCCTGTGTTCGACCCTGGACTTACCAGGAAACCTAGTAAGGTTTATACTTGGATTTTACTAGGAAAACTTGCATGTGCAACGCATAGTTCACCACTGCAATTTCATACCATTATTTCATCACATTCACAACACATCAAGTTTTTGGCGTCGTTGCCGGGGACTACGGCAGTACATATTGTGCTAACAGTAACTTTTGATTTTCTTTGTAGCTTTCAACCTCTGTCATGCTCTCCTTAGGTGAGGGAAGAAGCAGGTGTCGTATGAGCGAAGGACAAGTTCTGGAGCCCAATTACGACCCAGAGATTGAAAGAACGTTCCGAGAAGAAGAAGAAAACAATCGTCGACAACAACAATAGAGAAATCCCAATATGGCGAAGCAACAGGATGACAGAGTAGAAAATGCAAATAATATCATGGAAAACCCCATTCTTCTGGCAATGACCGCAATAGGCCCATTCGGGACTATGCGTCGCCCAACCCCTATGATTTATCCCCAGGAATCATTGAGGCCAGCCTTGGACGGATCAAGATTCAAAATGAAACCGGTTATGCTGCAGATGATTCAGACTGCTGGATAGTTGGTGGTAGGCGTGGCGAGGTACACATGCCCATCTCTGGAGTTTTATTGAAATTTGCAATACTTTTGTGTTCCCAACATCTCAGCTGAGGAGGTTCGACTAACGTTGTTCCCATTTCTCTATACGACCAAGCAAGTTAGTGGAAAATTTCATGAAGAAGTACTTCCCCCGATAGAAAATGCAAGAATGAGGAAGTTGTTATTAATTTTGAACAGATACTGACGAATCGCTCAGTGACGCCTGGGCGAGGTTTAAAAGACTGATGATAGATTGTCCGCACAATGGCTTACACCGATTGTCTCCAACTGGAAATCTTTTTATCACGGTTTAAAACCATGCATCGTAGACGCGCTGCAACGCGCAGACTGGTAGCTGCAGCTAGAGGTCTGCTCGACAACATCATATGACGAGGCTAAAAATATACTTGATCACATTTCGAAGAATCACGAAGACTGAAGGGAAAGCGATCACACGACTTAGAATTAAAGAAGGTGAGCCAAGTAATGAGGCTATCGCATCCGTACAAAAACCAAATGAATGCGCATGATGAATCTAATACAAGGAATCCCAATCAATAGCCCAGAAATGCATAGGGGGCAGGTCAACGCAATCGATCAAACAAGCGCAAGTTGTGCCACTTGCGGAGAAGCCCATCCAATGGAAGAGTGTCCGAGGAATCCACAGTGGGACGACCATTTTTATCCACTGGTCGTGCTCATATTGATGTGTACAAGGGGGAAATCATGCTGAGTGTGGATGGAAAGAAGCTCAGGTTTGACATTATTTAAGGCCATGAAGTATCTAACAATTCCGTCAATGAACCCAGCTGTTATGAAGAAGAAGATGAAAAGAAAGAGAGAATGCGACCGCATCCGTAGTAACCTGCAATGCGATCGTGGAACAACAACCAAAGAAGAAAAACTAACGTTGAATGAAGAGAGAAAAGCAAACAAAAACCATCTTTGGAACAACCACCCACAGTAGAAATTGAAAACCTGCCAAACCACCTGAAGTATGCTTTTCTAGGGCAAAATGAAACTCTACCAGTAATAATTTCCTCTACACTTCAAGAAAAACAAGAGCAAGCGCTGCTGAGCATCTTGAGAAGCACATAAAAGCAATAGGCTGGACACTAGCAGACATAAGAGGAATTAGCCCCGCATATTGCATGCACAGGATACGTCTCGAGGAAAATCACAAGGGATTGATCGAACATCAGCGCAGACTAAACCTGTGGAAAGAGGTCGTGAAAAAAGAGATAATCAAATGGTTGGACGCAGGCATTATTTATCTAATCGCTGATAGCACGTGGGTCAGCCCCGTGCAATTTGTGCCAAAGAAAGAAAGGGATGATGGTAGTCCCAAATGCAAAAATGAATTAATACCGATGAGGACTATCACTGGCTGGCGAATCTGCATGGACTACCACAAACTAAAATGCGGCGATAAAGAAGGATCATTTCCCCTTGCCTTTATTGATCAGATGCTAGACCGCCTAGCAAAGAAATTATATTACTTTTTCTTTTGGACGGATATGCAGGCTACAACCACAATCATGATTGCTCCTGAAGACCAAGAGAAAACCACTATCACTGCCCCTACGGAACGTTTGCTTTTTGACACATGCATTTGGATTATGCAATGCACCGAGACATTTCAGAGGTTATGATGGCCATCTTCTCTGAGTATTCTGAAGATTCAGTGGAAATTTTTATGGACGGACTTCTTGGTGTACGAGCAAACATATGAAGTCTGTCTAAACATTTAAAAAAGATACTGAGAGATGTGAAGAGATGAACGTGGATGCTGAACTGAGAGAAGTGCCACTTCATGGTGAAAGAAGGTATTGTGTCTCGGGCACAAAGTCTCCAAGGATAGGCTGGAGGTGGATAAGGCAAAGATTGAGGCCAATTGAAAAGCTCCCACCTCCAGCAAATGTGAGGGGCTGTCAGAAGCTTCCTGGGGCATGTAGGATTTTATCGACGTTTTGTGAAGGAATTTTCGAAGATTGCGCGACCATTGAGTGCGTTGCTGGAGGCAGAGAGAACGTTTGACTTTGATGAACAATGCCCCAACACATTCAAGGATATTGAAGAACGCATTGATAATCGCACCTGTGCTGATCGCACCGGACTGAACACAACCCTTTGAACCAATGTACGATGCTAGCGGTTATGTGATGGAGGCGGTGCTAGAAACAAAGAAGAAAAACAATGCTACACCCCTCGACATATGCGAGTAGAACCTTGAACCCTGCAAAACAAATTACACTACCACTGAAAAAGAACTTCTTGCATTGATCTTTTACGCTGGAGAAATTCAGAGTGTTTACTTGCTGGGATCCAAAGTGATCATTCACACTGACAACTCGACAATCAAATATTTGATGGCAAAGAAAGAGTGCAAAGTCGAGATTGATTCGATGGGTTCTCCTCCATTCAAGAACTTCAACATGGAAATCATTGATCGCAGAGGGGAACGGAGAACCAGTTGTGTGGACTATCTATCAAGATTAGAAAAACTAAAAGTCGACCACAACTAGTCGGAGGTGAGACGCAACTTTCCCAGAATGAGCAGCTGTTCAAAAATCAGAGAGTTGCCATGGTATGTAGATGTGGTCAATTTATCTGGTTTGTGAACAATTTCCTGAGAATTACACAACCCACCAAAAGAGGCGGCTTAGACACGAATGTAAATCATATTATTGCGACGAGCCAAATCTTTACAAGATGGGGTAAGACCAGATTTTGCGCCTATGCGTACCAGAAGCTGCTCACCAGTGCATACTATCGCAATGTCATGACTCACCGTATGGTGGACATTTTGGAGGCCAATGGACAGTAGCAAAGGTGTTACAAAGTGGATGTTTTTGGCCAACTTTATTTAAGGACGCAATAGACTATTTAATGAAATGCGACCGGTGCCAATGCACAGGCAACATTTCATGGAAGAATGCGATGCCCATGAATATCATCTTAGAATTGGAGCTATTCGACGTTTGGGGTATAGACTTCATGGGACCATTTCCACCATCAAATGGTCACAAATACATCCTGTTGGCCGTTGATTATGTTTGTAAATGGGTTGAAGCGATATCGTGCATCGCAAGCGATGCGGCGATAGTCTTCAAGTTCTTGCGGAAAAATATCTTCACTCGTTTTGGCACCCCGTATGCGCTGGTGTTTGGAAAGGCATGCCACTTACCGCTTGAATTGGAGCATAAAGAAATGTGGGCAATGAAAGACTCAATTTTGATTTAAAGACCGCAGGGGAGGCAAGGAAACTTCAGTTGGTCGAGCTTGACGAATGGAGAACTCAAGCATATAAGAATGCCAAAATCTATAAGGAGCGCGCAAAGCGTTGGCATGAGAAACAACTATGCGAGAAGAATCTCCAAGTTGGACAAAAGGTCTTGCTATACAATTCTCGGCTACGACTTTTTCCCAGAAAATTAAAATCACGATGGTCTGGTCCATTTATAATCAAAGAGGTATTCCCGCATGGAGCGATTGAGTTATCCAATGAGGATGGGACCAACACATTCAAAGTCAACGGGCAAAGAGTCAAGATATATCACGAAGAAGACTTGTATTGCGAGAAAACCTCTATGGACCTGAGGAATTCTGACTAAAGAAGAAGTGGGCAGTCCCTGCGCAATCATACGATTCAAACTCATCAGGGACATAATCTTTTTGGAAGTATCCTTTTAAATCTTCATTTCATGAACTCACTCCACCTTTTTATCCTTTATCCTTTTTATATCCCTTTTACACGATCTTTATCTTAAAAAAATGCGATGAAAAATTTTGTTAACTCTGTCTTTTATATTTTTAACCCTCTTGATGTTTTTACAATGATCGTGATAAACGATTGCGATGGAACTACGCGATACCCGAAAAACGTGACTAGTTCGTTCAACCATCGCAATCAAAGAAATCAGCTCGCCACAAAGAAGGATGCGATCATAGATGATGTAGGCAACATAGCAAAATTTGGGGGTTGTATCTTTCTTTGACTTTGTTTATTTCAAATTTTGCACTCTCGCATCTCATTCTTAACATTGATAATTTTATCATTGCATCCTCTTTAGTGGGCGCAATCATTAAATATTGATTACTTTAGTTAATTACTGCAATTTTTTCGTACCAATTATGATTTCAATGATGAAACGCATGCCTCTATGTCTCATCGCATGTACTAGAATCAACTTAATTTTAGGACTGTTAATTCATGAAATATTTCTAGAAGTTAGTGGTCCACCAGCTTTCTTTCAAACTAATTTTTACGAAACTTCCTAAGATCATCGCATGAATTCTTTCAGTCTATCAGCAATGAGGACATTGCTGCGTTTAAATTTGGGGTTCCGGTATTTATTTTACACCTTGCTACTTTTAGACATTTCAAAAAAAAAACAAAAGAATCATAACGTTGAAATCGAAGCCTACTCGTAGTTGGGTGCCCGCATGACACCCATGGGGGCAAGCCAAAACGAAGGTAGGAATCGTGATCAACGCATAGATAAAGTGATCGCAACTCTACTGCCAAATGAACATGAGTTTAGACTGAGAAAGAGCGCTTTGCTTGTAGTTGGATGCTCGCATGACACCCGTGGGGGCAAGCCAAAATGAAGGCTAGACAATTGGATAAGCCAAGGTCACAAAAAGAATATCTAAGCTATGCAAGGATGAAAATCATTTGGAAACACCCCAGTTGAGAAAAGTTTTTGAAATAAGTCATGCGATGTCCTGGAAACAAGTCTTTTTGAAGGTTAAACTTATGGTCCCTAAATTTTAGAAATACTTTAAGAAGAGACCAGGATATAAATTAAGGAGATTTTGGTTCATAGGATTTGAATAAGGCACCTCGAGAAATCTAGGTAAAGAAAAGGCGGCTGACTCTCTAAGGAATATCTTTAGTTTATGATTGAGGAAAAGCATTGTTTTAAATTTGGGGGTGTGATAACGGGCATAAATGCATGTTATTACAACGCAAAGATATAAAACAATGTGAGAATGCGACGGTAAAATTATGCAAAATTGTATCCAAAAGCATTAAGTAGAGAACATAGCAATCACATACGCCCATCGCATTAAAGTAACTAACTTACTTATTTTGTGCAGAAAAATGCGTTGGCGCAAAGTAAATTGGGATCCAAGGAATTCGGCGCTCGAGCACATTAGAAGATTGCGACCGTAAAGCTATACGATCGTATGCGCTCATGAAGGTCTGATCAAGAAGATGGCCGCATAAAGACGAAGCATCAAGGTAAAAGCTTAATAAATCATGATGGGACAGAAAGCTGATGACGGTCGAATTCGAATTTATTTGACAAGCCGTTAACAATACACTGTAGCAAGTACATTCAACTTTTCGATGACCATTAATCGACGCATCAGACAAAGATTTAATGACCTACCATCATTGCAATCATTTGAGAGAAAAGCCTCTTCACCTTAAAGCTCTATAAATACCGAAGGCCGCCAATGTTAAAAGGATTCTGGTTTGCCATATACATAGAAGATAATCATAGACAGCCGTTAGTTGGTAATTCTTATACTTAGAAGGTGAAGGCGAGTGAAGAGAGAAGACATCGAAAGATCGTTATTGGTTAGCTCGAGAGACTGTCGAGAAGCATTGAGAACAGAGAAAGTGCCAACACTTGTGAAAGCGAGAACATTCTTTTAGGGCAAAGTAGAGTAAAACACAGTGTAAAAGCCTCAGGGAGCAAGACATTGCTACCAAGCGTCCTATCCCCACTTTCCATTGTCGTTTTATATTCTGATTTTATTTATAAAATGGAATTTGCATCTCTACATCTGTTCAATCTCTTCACATTGCGCATAAGTCACTAAATTTCCGAATGGGTTGAGAATCATTTAGCTAGCATGACCTAAGATCTTTACTTTATGCGATCATCTTGTCTTATGTATGCCTCCATCACCCTTTAGAGATACTTGAGAGAGTAGTCTAAAGAAAGAACCTAGACTTGAGAGGGTCAAGTTAGAATCTAGGCTTGAGAAAGTCAGATTAGAACTTCATAAGCAAGAGATAGAGACTTAGAGATAAGTTCTTTTTGCTAACATGCATCGCATGCACCCTAGAAATAGGATATGATAGTATGTGGTTGCCTTGTGTATGTGATTATTGTTGAGGTGTGATTCTTAATCATGTGTTGCCAACAACTTGTAAGCTTGATGATGTATGTGCTTTGCGATAATAATAATAATATGCGATACTACATTCTAAAATGATGTATGCAGTGATGCTTAGATACTCTCGTAGTATTCATTCGTGTAGTGTGCGCGTGTCACACGTTTTCTTACGCTGGACCAAGTATAATTCCAACGCAAGTTTCTCAGAGTGATCTGAGGTTGAACACGGGGATTGTGGTGATTAATGCGATACTAATGTGATATATGCGACCAGGAAACAAAATAATAATGAATTATGTTGGGGAAAAGTAAAATGCGATGAAAAAGTAAAATGCGATAAAGAATAAAATGCGATGATAAATAAAGTGCGATAATTAAATGCGGTGATAAATAAATTGTGGTGATAAAATAAGATGCGGTAATAAATTAGGATGCGATAACAAATAAATGAATAAACAATTAAATATACAAATTGAGGACTGGCTGTGAAGATGTGCAAAAGTATCTGATGAATGCAGTGGTAAGTCTTGATGTGTCAGAGAGAGAATGGGTTGGGGGAAATAACATCACAAGTTCGTCAATCCTATTGAGGATGCAACTAAGGTTCCGCTTTCCCTTGGCTTACACCTTTTAGTGATCGCCACGTTCCCATATATCTATGGTGAATCAGGGATGAATGTGGTGAACGCAAGGTTGTTTCCATCTCTGGAAATACTTCTTGCATTAGTTAACGGATTCTTCCAACCTTCTTTCGAGAGGTGGAAACATCTTCACTTCTGCTCTCACAAGTGAAGATGTCGTTGAGCATGCGTTAGCTGAACTTAGCCGATTTCTTCAACAAAGATTAACTTGCTCGCTTAATCCTTCCCCCTTACCTTGGGGATTAGTTACACATGGTGCAGGAAATGGATGATGAATGTATGGTGAAGAAAATTGAGATGACGATGAATATGATAATGATATTAAAATCTAAAGATAAGCATTTGCTACAGATAATGAATGAAAGATTAGAAATGAACGCAATTGATGAATAGAAAGTAAGAACAGATAAGGAAAATGTGTCAATGTCTTGACACGGATCCCAATCGGAGACGATGTGCTTGCCGGCGTGTGGGAGGAATGTAGTGGAGAACTTCCTTCTCAGGCTTGTTTTCTAGGTAGAAGTGATCTTTGCATAGAGCTTCTCTTCGGGAACGGGAATGAATTTCTTGCTCTAGAGACTTCCCTTTCGGTCTTGTCTCGTCTTTCTCCCCGATTTTTCTCTAAGTTGTCTCTTCAGACCAGCCTTCTTTCTTTGAAATAGATGTAGCTATTTATAGACTTTGGCACCTTCTACATCAGTGGTCCCACTCTAAAAAGCTTATTTTTCCTGCCATGGCTTGGTGGAAACGTCCGCTCTGCTCCACATTTAATTTGTCAAAATCGTACAATAGAAAAGCTGTACAATTTCAGAAGTCCTTGCGAATGTATCGCTCTTTTCATCTACGATTGATTGCCGCATGCGGTGCTATTGCGTTGATCTTTTTATCGATTGCCGTATGCGGTGGAAATGTGTTGATCATTTGTGTCCATGATCAATCGTCGCATGCGCTGAAATTGCATTGTTCTTTTTGTCCTCGAGCGATTGTCCCATGCGGTGACCTGTTTCATGCAAAACAAAGACTTGGACATTGCATTTTTCCATCGCAATGGGGTTAGCGGGTGTGCTTACGACACTTTACAACTTTTGCATTTCTAAGCCAATTTCTCTACGGTCAACACAACTTTTCTTTCTTTTTGCCGCATAATCTAAATAAAATGGTATAAATAACTTGTATTTCTATAAGTTATCACACCCCCAAATTTAGATATATGCTTGTCCTCAAGCATATCCTCGACTAAGTTAATTCAGCTCAAATTCTATCCTAACTTTGCGTCGATCGGCTACTCCGAATGCTCCACCTCTACATAATTTCTCAAAACTATAAATTCCTTCTATCCTTTGAACATTTCTTCAACATGCTCTACTTTATTCTTACCTAAGACAAACCTCTGCTTAAAGTTCTTTTCTTGTTTTGAAAAGAATGTTTTTCCTATTCTTGTGAAAACAACGAAGTGCGTCTTTTATGCAGTGGCCTGGTTTGTGTCTTCCTATAGAGAGCGTTGATCATGGTTACACCCTTCGTTTTAGCTTGCTCCCACGGGTGTCATACGAGCATCCAACTTCGGTTGTGTACCAAGCTTCAACTTCAACTCTTGATCCTTAGCGAAGTTTTACTTTAGCTGGTCAGTGGAGTTGTCTCTTTTATTCTTATTTTCTTTTTCTTTTTTTTTTTGTATTGCGTCAATCCTGGTAACCTACCTTCGTTTTGGCTTGCTCCCACGGTGTCATACGAACATCCAACTATGAGCAAGTTCCTTTCACGACTTAACTCTTATTAGGTTGGGATTTTCCCTTGCACTGACAGCGGAGTTTTATTTATTTAATTTTTTTTTTTTTATGATGAATGCATTTGCCTGATATAAATGCATCTGCTTGATTGCATCTGCTCAAACCTTTCCCACCCCCAAATTTAGAGAGTCGCAAGGTCTTCATTGCGTTGTTTTGGACAGAAAAGATAAAACACTTAGTCAAAATTTTGAAAAGAAGGTTTGAGTAGAGTTTTGTAACAGATGAGGTAAAGTAGAGCTATTGCGATGAATTGTCTAAGTGTTAGGTAGAAATTGCAATGTATAAAGAAATTTCGCTAAGGTTACGCATAATACTCATCATGGCAGCACAAATAAACAACACAAAAGAAAAAAAAAAGAATTACCGCAATAAATTGACAAATGATGATATAAATAAAGAAGCCAACGCATATGGAAAGAATAATCACTCAGTTGTATAAAATTTGTCTACGTACACAAAGAATTATAATTATCGCAAACACAAAATTGTAAGCATGTATAGAAGAATATAAAGGTATAGCTATCTATAAAAAAAATATTAGAATGATCGCAAAAAGAGTTCAAAATTGTGAAGGAGAAGGTGGTACACCCCCAAATTTAGACTTGTGGCGGGGGCTCTTGGTAAGGAAGGCGTTGTGGAGGAGCTTCTTGTGGTGCTTCTTGAAAGTACAGAGGCTGCTACAGATATTGAGGCACCAGGGACCATGTAAATATGCAGTCAAGAAATTAAAGTACTCATTGTTGCATTTAGCCATCTGTCTTTGATTCTGGCGAATGGTAAAAATGTTATGTTCAATGTTGACCATCGCCCGACGCAGCTTTGCATTGCTCTCTCGCAACTCCGTTAATGAATGGCGGAAGAAAGATAGCTCTTGAGACAAAAAGCCCCGCATGTCTTCTAGGGCAACAGCTAGGGATGCGGTGGAGGGTTGCGCCGTAGATGTCTCACCAGCACTGGTTTGGGGCTGAGCGGAAGGGCCTGCTCCTAAACCGTGTGGGTCATGCGGGGTTGGAGTGAAAAGTGGGTTGGAGATGGATGGCGGGTGGAAGCTACTGGTGATGCGGGGTTGGAGTCGGGGGCAAGGAGGAGATTGGTAAATTGTTCGGGAAGAGGGGAAAAGGGTTCAACTATTGGGCTTGGTGGACGAATGACTAAGGGTAAAGGGTCCAAGGGTAAATTGGTTTGCTTCTATGGTGAACTTCCTTGGATGATTTCCTTCCTTTTGTCATTGCAGTGCTGCTTCTTGGGTCTTGGTGGTTGCAGCGCATTTAAATCAATGAGGGGCCGTTTCAGTGGACGCTCGAGGCAATGCAGCGAATCCTTAAGAAGCATTCTTAGGATTTTCGTGTTGATGATGTTGCACTTCTGGCATGGGTTCTTTGTCAATGCCCGCGCCCACAGATAGGCATAGGCTCGAAATTTTCCATGGGAAGAAGTACTGGCCTCTCACACGGCCAACAAAACCTCAGATTTGCTTCGCAAGAAGCTGGCCCACATCAATCAGAATGCCACGCACTATGCAATATGCGGCCATAACTTGATCCTTTGAAATGGTTTTATTATGCGATGTTGGGATGAATCGCCTTTTCACCAAATAGACCCAAAGGTGCGCTTCTGGTAGCAGTCGGTTGGAGGCGAGGGTTCTTATGCCGGTTAGGGACACCGTTCACTTGGTGCCCAGTTGCGTTAATACTCTCGGCGCATCCTCCATATGCTCTTCTGCAGGATTATCAATCAGTTTGTTACTCTGTGCTTCCGAAAAATTCTTCAACTGGTAGAGTTGATTGATGATGAGATCTGGTAGTGGCGCCGACGCAGGAAAGAAGCCCATTTCCATCCATAAGTCATCATTTTCTTTCTTGGTTGTTGGGCGCCTCCTGATCGACGCAAGCTCGCTGCTCTCCACTTTTGCTTTGCCCTTTTCCTGAGCAGACGCAAGGCGGGATTTTTGTCTTTGGATGATGGTTTGTAGCTGTCTCTTATACACATCTAGATGTGTATAAGAGACAGTCTGCAGGATTATCAATCAGTTTGTTACTCTGTGCTTCCGAAAAATTCTTCAACTGGTAGAGTTGATTGATGTCCTTTGCGCTGAATGACACTACCCTCCCTTCGACGATCACCGCATCTTCAGTGTCGTGGAGTTAGCCATGGTAGAAGGCCCTCACTACCGATGGAATTACGATGGATGGACACTGGCAAAAAACTTCCCACCCATGTTCCACTACAATGCTGATGATGAGATCCGGTAGTGACGCCGACGCAGCAAAAGAAGCCCATTTCTTCCATAGATCATCATTTTCTTTCTTGGTTGTTGGGCGCCTCCTGGCCGACGCAAGCTCGCTGCTTTCCACTTTTGCTTTGCCCTTTTCCTAAGCAGACATAAGGCGGGATTTTTGTCTTTGGATGTGTTCCTGTGCCCTGCATTGCTCTTATTTTTCCTTTTCCCACTCTTCCACTTCTTTTCTTTTCCGCTCTCTTACGCGCTGAATATTTGCTTTGCGGCACATCTTTTTTTCCTCATTTTCCTTCTTCTCCGCTTCTTCTTCTTCTTTCATTTCCTTTTCAAATTACTCCGAGGCGAGCGCAATTCACTGCTCATCCTCGAGCCTTCTTCTCTCCTCTTCTTCCGCCCTCGCGTTGTCACGGCGAACCTCCTCATCGTGAAGCTTTCTGGCCAAATCGCTTGATGCGATGATTTGGCGCACCCGTGACATTTTTTCTTTCTTCTCCTCTAATTGTCTTTTTCTTTCTTCCTTATCCTTCTCTATGCATTGAAAAATTGTCGGGTCACTTGTGGACCCTTGCGTGCATTCTCCTTGCGATGTCGCATTAAAGAGGAGATGTCAGGATCTTCTTTGTCGTCCGACGCAACTAATCTGGAATGCGGCCATGAAGCTAATAGTTACGCTGATGATTTAACTTACACTGACACCCCCTCTTCCACCCTTGTGGTGGTTGATTCTCTGTCGAAATCCAAACTTTTCGCCCTTTTCCTCCTTCCTTCCTCTTTCCTCATGCGTTTCTCTTCTCGCCTGTGCTCCTTTCTTTCACTTCTCTTTTTTTTCTTTCTTCTCTTTCCCTAGCTGGGCAATTTCATCTTCTTCTGCCCGTTTTTCTTCAACTTTTCTCTTCTTCTTCTTTTCTTCAGACTTCTTCGTCTACTTCTTTGCCTCCACAACCTCCAAAACAGCCCTTATGGGTCCCTCATCGAAATGGTCAGGGCCATTCTCCGCGAAGCTATCGCTAACTCCTCCTCTGACGGCAAGGGCTGGTTCATTACTCCGGCCTCCGGCAACCCCCCGTCCCTTTCTAAGTGGCTCATAATACTCCTGAATACCTCCTTGTCGTCTTTTCATCTCAGCTCACTCTCGATTGAAGGTATTGGAAGTGCCACCTCAGGTCTGGTGTCAAAGGCACTCTCCGTGCTCGGCCCCTCATGGTAGGTGGGTGGTATTGCGGCTATAGCGGTTTTTCGCCTAGGTTTTTCGGTGATTGTAGGGGCTAGCTTTGGCTGGGCGGCGAGGAAGGCCGCCTCCCACACGGTGATGGGAGCGTGGGAAGGGGACGATGGCTGGGAAGAGGAATGAGATGATTGTCCGGCCATTGGTTCGGTAAAGGGAAAGAAGTTGGAAAATTTTTTTTTTCGTTCTTTCGAAGAAAGTGCGGAAGGGGATGATGGTATGTAGAGAGATTTTGCTTAGGGTTTTTTGCAAAAAGAATAAAAGTGAGCTCCTCGGGCTGAGGAGGTGCGATTTATAGGTTGGGCCTTGATGGGCCCAACGCAATCACTGCATGTCAGGCTTTGGTAATCCAAAAAGCCTACTGCGCCCCACCCATTATTACATAGCAGGAAAGGACATCCTTTCATCTGCTATGTAATAATTTCCTCGGGAGCTGAAGCGATTCGACTACCCTCTCTGCGAATATTTTATCTCTTTTTTTTCTTTTATTAATAGGACGAGCGCAATGTTAAGTTGTTAACGCAATACATCCATTACCGCAAATGCATATTTGCGGAGGACGGGCGCAATGTATATATTAGTGCAACACAACCATCAACGCAATGCAACTTAGGAGGACGGGTGCAAGGTATTTTTACCAGTGCAACAAATCCGTCAACATAGTGCGTATTTACGGAGGAAAGGCGCAATGTACATATGAGCACAACTCATTCTTCAACGTAATGCATTTTTGGAGGACGGGCGCAAAGTGTATCTATTAATGTAAGATACACCAGTCGTTGCAATGCATACCTGACGTGTCATACTATCACCAACATCGCAACGCTTATCCAAGACCATATTGATAAGACGTTGCGGTGTTCGCTTACATCATTCATTTATAGAAAATTAAGATCGACGCATGCTGAGACGGAATTGGAAATAAATTCAACTAGGCAGGAAACTAAATTAACGCAAGCTGATATTGAAATAGAAATAAATTCAAGTAGACAGGGAAACCAAATCAACACAAGCAATAAAAAAAAAGGAGTAAATAAAGCAGTAAAAATAGATGATAGAGATGCTGTTTGAAAAAAGGTCTCCAGTGTTACCGCAAATGCATATCCGCAAGCGATCAGTCTTGCTTGCCTAAGTCAATGGTCTCCTTGTGTCGTTCCACAT
>NC_052350.1:45507638-45555498 GCF_009727055.1 Benincasa hispida | reverse complement strand
TACCGTCATAAGGTACTCGTCAGGGAATCTCTCTTCAATCTCTTTCTCTCTCTTCTAAACCTCGCAATTTTCTAATTGTGATAAATGATCTGCGACTTGGTTCTCAGTGCCCTTCCGGTCTTTGATTTCTAGGTTAAATTCTTGCAGGAGTAATACCCACCTAATAAGTCTTGGTTTTGCGTCCTTTTTTGTCATGAGGTATTTGATCACAGAATGATCAATATACACCACTACATTTGATCCAATCAGGTATTGCCGAAATTTATACAGGGAAAA
This sequence comes from Benincasa hispida, assembly GCF_009727055.1. NCBI lineage: Eukaryota > Viridiplantae > Streptophyta > Magnoliopsida > Cucurbitales > Cucurbitaceae > Benincasa > Benincasa hispida. The sequence goes on along the minus strand of NC_052350.1, from coordinate 45,555,222 downwards.
CACCACTATGAGCATTTCTTTTTCTGTGGTTATATGATTTTCTTGTGAATCATTCAGCGTCTTACTGGCATAATAGATAGGATGCAAAAATCTATCTCTTCGCTGCCTCAAGACTGTGCCCACTGCATATCCACTTGTGTCACCCATCAACGCAAATGGTTGCGTCCAGTCGGACGCAACCAGAATTGGTGCAATGATGAGCGCATTTCTCAGCGTGTGGAATGCTTCTGCGCATGCATCATTAAAATCATATTCACGGTCAATCTCGAGGAGCGAACTTAGGGGTCTTGCGATTTGAGAAAAGTTGCGGATGAATCTTCAATAGAACCCAGCATGTCCCAGTTCAAATCCAAATTTGTTTCACATTGACTGGTGGTGGTAACTTCGATATTGCGTCAATTTTTGCTTGGTTCACTTCCAATCATGCCTTTGATATCTTGTGACCTAGCACTATTCCTTCTTCTACCATAAATGGCATTTCTCCTAGTTCGAAACCAAATTTGTTTCAACGCATCTCTTCAAAACTTTTTCCAAATTTGACAAACAAGATTCATAGGTTTTGCCAAAAACTGAAAAGTCATCCATGAACACCTCAACTAACTCCTCCAGAAAATCTAAGAAAATGGCCATCATACACCTTTGGAAGGTGCCAGGTGCGTTATAGAGTCTAAATGGCATGCGATGGAATGCAAATGTGCCGAATGAGCATGTGAAAGTTGTCTTGTCCTAATCTTCTGACGCAATCGCGATCTGGTTATACCTTGAATAGCGTCAAGAAAGCAAAAGAATTCATTCCCTACAAGCCAATCCAACATTTGATCAATAAACGGTAGTGGAAAATGGTCCTTCTTCGTGGCCAAATTTAGCTTGCGATAATCCATGCATATTCTCCACTCCGTGGTTGTTCTGGTTGGAATTAATTCGTTTTTGCTATTGGTGACGACTGTTATGCCCCCTTTCTTTGGAACGCACTGCACTAGGCTTACCCAGCTGCTATCAAATATGGGGTAAATGACACCTACATCAAGCCACTTCACAATTTCTTTCTTGCAACCTCCCTCATGGCAGGGTTCAGGCGACATTGCCTCTCTACGGATCCTGTTTTTCCTTTTTCAAGATGAATCTTGTGCATGCAATACGAGGGACTGATCCCTCAAATGTTTGCTAAGGTCCATCCCAAGGTTTTCGCATATTTCTTGAGGATCTGAATAAGTGCTTCCTTCTTTTCTTTGCTCAGTGAGGCAGAGATTATGACTGGTAGAGTGTCGTTGCCTCCTAAATAAACATATTTGAGGTGCACTGGAAGTGCCTTTATCTCCAACATGGGTGGTTCTTCCAAAGATGGTTTAGTTCGCTGTGTTGATCGTTCAGATAACTTTATTGATTCAAAATATGGGTCAGTCTGTATTGCGGTGCAATTCTCCTCCAGCATTGCGCCAACCTCAAAGTCTTCTTCTTCTGATTCTTCTTGAAACTTGTGCAATTTTTCTTCTTGCAGTTCTCCAATATACTGACAATTTTCCATATCATTTGGGTATTTCAATGCATTGGGAATGTTGAACTTTGCTTGCTGATTGTCAACTCTTATAGTGAGTTCTCCTTTTTGTACGTCGATCAGCGCTCGCCCTGTTGCAATAAATGGACGACCAAATATGATTGGCACTTCAGTGTCAGCTTCGTAATCCAGTATAATAAAGTCAGCCAAAAAAATGAATTTATTCACTTGCACAAGTACATCCTTTATCTTGCCCTCTGGATGCGTTATTGATCTGTCAGCCAACTGCAACGTGACTATGGTGGGCCTTGTGCTGCTGATGTTTTAACTTCTTGAAGATTAATAAGGGCATCAGGTTGATACTTAGCCCTAAGTCACAGAGCGCATTTTCGACTTCTTTACCCGGATTGAGCATGGCTATGTGAAGCTCCCTGGATCTTTCATTTTCTTTGGGATGTTGTTCTAGAAGAGCGCACTACACTTATATATTAGTGTGACAGTTTCATTTTCCCTGATCTTCCTCTTACTGGCGAGTATATCCTTGAGGAACTTCACATAGCTGGGCATCTGTTCCAACACTTCTACTAAGGGAATGTTGATATGTAGCTGTCGAAGAACATCCAAGAACCTCTTGAATTGTTTAATATTATCTTTCTTTTTCAACCTAGATAGGAATGGTGGAGGATCACGCCGTACTTCTTGATTGTTTGACTATTCCTTGAGGTCCCTCACTTCCTGTGTTATTGAGGCTGGAGTTTGCAATGACTTCGGTGCTGAGTTCTGTGAAGATCCATTCTGCATAGTGGTAATTGCTTCTAAACTAGTAGATCTGTTGTTTGTAATCGAGTGGTTATTGTTGGTGATTGTGTCTTCTGGTCGTTCTACTGATTCTAGTACTGTTGTCACGGGGACCACCTTTTACCGCTCCTCAATGTCACTTCTTGACACTGTTCCTTGCCACTTGGTTCCAGTACTTCCGAGCTACTAGCCAGCGTACCAGGTGCTCTGTTTTTAAGCTCGTTCACAAGCTGTCCGACCTGCACCTCCAAATTCCTGATGGAGAAAGCTTGCGATTGCATGATTGCCTCGTTCTTTTCGATATATTACTTCAGTGGTGCTTCCAAGGACGAGGTACTGGATGAGGTGTTAGAAGAGGATGGTTGGTTATGCGGTTGTCTGCTCTGATAATTACCTTGGCTTTGATTTTGATGATGAAAAACAAGAGGATTGCCTCGATTCCCAAATTGATTGTTCTGTATATTTCTTTGGCCTCCCTGGTCATTGTTCCTTCCCCAACTGAAGTTGGGATGATTCCTCCAGCCAGGGTTGTACGTGTTGCTGAATTGGTTATTGTGAATAGAGTATACTGACTGTGGATTTGATGGGTAAACTTCTACTGAATGACCCCTTCCACATTGTACACAGCTTATTACTGCCACTTGCGTTAGCGCATTGGCTTGCGCTGCACCATGGGAGAGAGTTCCTTGATTTATGGCCATTGTTTGAAGGAGCGAGGTGATTTCGGCCATTTGGGCGGCCAATGTGGTTATTGCATCAGCTGGTACAATGGCGCTTTCCGTTTTTCTTCGCTCTGGGCCTCTTCCTCCACACCCATCATCAACCCAATCATCTGTATTTCGCGAGATGCGATCTAAGATGACTTTTGCTTCAGTGTACATCTTATCCATAAATCCTTCTGCCGCAAAGGCATCAGCAACAATGTGTGTCGATCTATCCAGGCCGTTATAAAAGGTTTCCATGAGAACGTAATCGGGAATCCCAATATGCGGACAGTTTTTCACCAGTCTTCTAAATTGCACCCATGCGGTTCTCAAAGTCTCATTTTCCATTTGCTAAAAATTTAACACGTCCCTTCGTCTTCTTGCTTGACTGCGGGAGGGAAAAATTTCTTCATGAACCGCTCAACCAACTGATCCCAAGAATTGGTATGATTTGGCTTCAATGAATGAGCCCCCCTCTTTGCTTCATCCCGAAGTGTATACGGGAAGAGATATAGCCTTATTTCTTCTGGAGTCATGCCAAGGATGGAGAATGTATTACACATCTCTACAAAGCTGGTCAGATGTGCATATGGGTTCTCTTCTTGAAGACCTTCAAACTGACCCACATTTTGAATCATTTGGAGCATGACCGGCTTAATTTCAAATCTTGCATTCTCCTCCACCATAGGTCTTGCAATTCCAGGAGAGAAGTCATATAAATTAGGCGTCGCATAGTTTCTCATGGGAATATTATGGTCAGTGGCCAGAAAGACTGGGTCTTGCGCCGGTTGATTTATTCCCTGATTCCCTTTAGGCCTATCATTGTTGTTTGCCATGTTTCTTCTTTGCCTCGTATGGTTCTGACGTGTTCTTGTGCGAAAGGTTCGCCCGATCTCTGGGTCGGCGTCGAATTCTGGTTCAGTCCCAGTACTCATCCATCGTCAGCCTTCTCTTCGCGTAAATAGACTGTACAACAGAAATTTGTCCTGCAAAATACCACAAAAATATTCAGCACTAAAAATTGCCAATCTCCGGCAACAGCACCAAAAACTTATTGAGGTGTGATTCTTAATCATGTGTTGCCAACAACTTGTAAGGTTGATGAGGTATGCTCTTTGCGATAATAATAATATGTGATACTATGTTCTAAAATGATGTATGCGGTGATTTTAGATGCTCTCGTAGTATGCGTTCGTGTAGTGTGCGCGTGTCAGAAGTTTTCTTACGCTAGAACCAAGTATAATTCCAACACAAGTTTCTCAAAGTGATCTGAGGTCGAACACGGGGATTGCGGTGATTAATGCGATACTGATGTGATATATGCGATCGGGAAACAAAATAATAATGAATTGTGTTGGAGAAAAGTAAAATGCGATGAAAAAGTAAAATGCGATAAAGAATAAAATGCGATGATAAATAAAGTGAGATAATTAAAGGCGGTGATAAATAAATTGCAATGATAAAATAAGATGCGGTAATAAAGTAGGATGCGGTAACAAATAAATGAATAAACAATTAAATATACAAATTGAGGACTGGCTATGAAGATGTGCAAAAGTATCTGATGAATGCGGTGGAAAGTGCATTGTGTCAGAGAGAGAATGGGTTAGGTAAAGAACATCGCAAGTTCGTCAATCCTGTTGAGGACGCAACTAAGGCTCTGCTTTCCCTTGGCTTACATCTTTTAGTGATCGGCCACGTTCCTATATGTCTATGGTGAATCAGGGATGAACGTGGTGAATGCAAGGTTGTTTCCATCTCTGGAAATACTTCTTGCATTAGTTAACACATTCTTCCAACCTTCTTTCAAGAGGTGGAATAACATTTTCACTTTGATGCCGTTGAGCATGCGTTAGCTAAACTTAGCCAATTTCTTCAACAAATATTAACTTGCTCGCTTAATCCTTCCCCCTTACCCTGGGGATTAGTCATACATGGTAAAGGAAATGGATGATGAATGTATGGTGAAGACCAGAGAGATGACGATGAATATGATAATGATATTAAAATCTAAAGATAAGCATTTGTTATAGATAATGAATGAAAGATTAGAAATGAACACAGTTGATGAATAGAAAGTAAGAATAGATAAGGAAAGCGTGTCAATGTCTTGACACGGATCCCAATCGGAGATGATGTGCTTACCGACGTGTAGGAGGAATGTAATGGAGAACTTCCTTCTTAGGCTTGTTTTCCAGGTAGAAGTGATCTTTGCACAGAGCTTTTCTTCAAGAACGAGAATGAACTGCTTGCTCCAGAGACTTCCTTTTCAGTCTTGTCTCGTCTTTCTCCCCAAATTTTCTCAAGTTGTCTTTTCAGACCAGCCTCCTTTCTTTGAAATTGATGTAGCTATTTATAGACCTTGGCATCTTCTACATCAATGGTCCCGCTCTGAAAAGCTGATTTTTCCTGCCATGGCTTGGTGTAAACGTCTCCTCTACTCCAAATTTAATTTGTCAGAATCGTACATCAGAAAAGCTGTACAATTTCAGAAGTCCTTGCGAATGCGTCGCTCTTTTCATCTACGATCGATTTCCGCAAGTGGTGCTATTACGTTGATCTTTTTATCGATTGCCACATGTGGTGGAAATGTGTTGGTCATTTGCATCTATGATCGATCGTCGCATACGCTGAAATTGTGTTATTCTTTTTGTCCTCGAGCGATTGTCGCATGCAGTGACCTATTTCCTGGAAAATAAAGACCTGGACATTCCATTTTTCCATCACAATGGGGTTAGCAGGTGTGCTTACGACACTTTACAACTTTTGCGTTTCTAAGCCAATTTCTTTACGGCCGACGCAACTTTTCTTTATTTTTGCCACATAATCTAAATAAAATGGTATAAATAACTTGTATTTCTACAAGTTATCATGTATCATTCATCATCGCATAGACAAGAATAGAGGCTTAGACATAAGTCCTAAAGACATTATCATATACATCGCATGCGTCCTAAAATTAGGAACTATGGTATTTGCATTGAGAGATGACATGCTGTTGTGTGTGTGTAGCATGATCGCATAACTTGAACGCAATCTTAGGAAGTGTTAGCTAAAACCCTTCTCAACCCATTCCCCGTATACTCATTGTAACTTTCACTGTCATTACTCTTTATTCAATTCTACTACATAGGATTTATACTTTAAACAAACATACCAACCAATTTATTGTTTTTTTCACCGCAAAGAAATCAAAACTTACCGTCACATATAGTCTCAGTAGTCCCGATGTTCGATCCTGGACTTACCAGGAAACCTAGTAAGGCTTATACTTGGATTTTACTAGGAAAACTTGCATGTGCAACCCATAGTTCACCACCGCAATTTCATACCATTATTTCATCACATTCACAACGCATCAAGTTTTTGGCTTCGTTGCCGAGGACTACGGCAGTACATATTGTGCTAACAATAACTTTTGATTTTCTTTGCAGCTTTCAACCTCTGTGCACTGCTCTCCTTTGGTAAGGGAAGAAGCGGGCGTCGTATGAGTGAAAGACAAGTTCCGAAGCCCAATTACGACAAAAAGATTGAAAGAACGTTCCGAAGAAGAAGAAGAAACAACCGTAAAAAACAACATAGAGAAATCCTAACATGGCGGAGCAATAGGAAGACAGAGTAGGAAATACAAATAATATCATGGCGAACCCCATTCTCCTGGCAAACGACCGCAATAGGCCCATTTAGGACTATGCGTCGCCCAATCTCTATGATTTATCCCCAGGAATCATAAGGCCAGCCTTGGACGGATCGAGATTCGAGATGAAATCGGTTATGTTGCAGATGATTCAGACTGTCGGACAGTTTGGCGGTAGGCGAGGCGAGGATCCGCATGCCTTATTGAAATCTGCAATACTTTTGTGTTCCCAAACATCTCAGCCGAGGAGGTTCGACTAACGTTGTTCCCATTTTCTCTGTGCGACCAAGCAAGAAAATGGGCCTATTCTCTCGAACCAAGGGAGATTACGTCTTGGGAACAAGTAGTGGAAAAGTTCATGAAGAAGTACTTCCCCCCGACAGAAAACGAAAGAATGAGGAAGTTGATTACTAATTTTGAACAAGATATTGACGCTGTCTCTTATACACATCTAGATGTGTATAAGAGACAGGTTGCGAGATTGTCCACACAATGGCTTACCCGATTGTCTCCAAATGGAAATCTTTTATCACGGTTTAAAACCTGCATCGCAGACGGCTGCCAACACGATAGCAGCTGGAGGCTTTCTCGATAAAACATATGAAGAGGCTAAAAATATACTTGATCATATTTTGAAGAATCACGAAGACTGGAGGGAAAGCGATCAATGACTGAGAATTAAAGAAGGTGACGCAAGTAATGGGGGCCATTGCATCCCTACAAAACCAAATGAATGCGATGATGAATCTAATACAAGGAATCACAATCAATAGCCCAGGACTGCATAGGGTGCAGGTCAACGCAATCGGTCAAACAAGCGCAAGTTGTGCCACTTGTGGAGAAGCCCATCCAATGGAAGAGTGTCCGAGGAATCCACAGTTTGTTTACTCCATTTTCATGAATGTAGGATGCCTTAACAACAGCCTATAGATGGTTCTTGCAGTGATCACGTGAAATATGGTGCTCGGTTGCAAATCCTCTATGGTGATTTCTAAACAAATTGTGTCTATCGTACCTACGCTCCTTGATTAAAGACTTGAATCACCAGTTTACTACCTGACAACTCCTCCATCAAAATGTCCAACTGATTCATGGTTGATTTTGGCAGTATGTTGACAGCTGAGCCATTATCGATGAGGATTCGACTGAGTTTTACTTGTGGGCATACCCTGACATAAATAAAGGTCTATTATGAAGCTTTTACCCAAGTAGCAAATCCTCATTGGTGAATGATATCAATATACAACATCTAGCACATGTATTTTTTTGGGTTACAGAATTAGTTGGAATTTCATCACCTTTTAATATTTCGACAAGTGTATTCTTGGTCTCCCGCGAGAGTGACAACAAATCATTTATGCTGAAAGAATGTCGTTCTTCTAGCTTGGTCATTGCTTCTGCAGAATCTGAAGGGATGTCGTTCAGTCATACTGACGACATGGCATGAAATAGTTTCAACTAGAAAGCTCTTTTGAAAGAAGTCTTTCAAGTTTATTGGTTGTTGAGGTCGAGGAAGCTCCTTGCTTTCTTCAATGATAAATCAAAGTCTTCTCATATTCTTCTTTTCTTTTTTCCTTTGAGGCTTGCTCTTCCTTTTATAGTCTTAATACAAACGAGATTCTTTCCAAATAAAATTTTGTTTATGCTTCTTCCAATGAGTTACTAATATCCATCCTTCATTTGCATCTTCCACTTTCTCTTCTTTTTCTTGGGAGTTAACTTTCTGGAAGTCGGTCTTTTATGAGGCCTCTGATGAAGAATATATAATGAAAGGCTTAAGAGATCCAAATTGGATTAACTCCCTATTATAGATAGTCAAATATCAAGATGAATCATTACTGTGGCATGATTTTGCGCCACATCATTGAGGTCTAGCTCAATCTTTTTTTCTTGAGCTAACTTCAAAATTAACTCCTTCGGTACAAAGGATTTTTCTAATAACTCTATCATATAGAAGTTATTATACTGCCATTGAAGTGTTTTACTTGGTAGATTTATACGTAGGTTCTTTTCAGCTAATAAAACAACCCTAAGTCTATGTGGTTTATCCAAGAATAACTCTTATAATTGGATTTTAATCTACGATGTCTAGGTGATAAACCATTTTATTACCTTACATCACTCACGTATGCTCATAAAACCGATTACCAATGCTCAATAATTCGGCCATAATCCCCAGGTAGAAGGTGTTTCGTAAACCGTCAACTTAAGTACCCTCAGCCTTAGACAGGATTATATACCGGTTGAGTTTGTAACCTGGGTTTTATAAGTTTTAACTATTAAAAAAGGTGGTCAACCTACATGAGCATGCAGTTGTTATTTATGGATTTTAAATGTCTAATGATGACATGCAGAAATGCATGTCATCTTAGGCCTTTTATTTAGAATTATGAAGGCTGTTAAGTAGAATATGTGGCAATTATGTTAGGAATTCATGAGAAATTGAGCTTACGGCGATCAGCATGATGAATTTCGGCTAACCCACTATTATGTGTTACTATGTGTTCAATTGTCTATTTTTGTAGCTAACGCAGGAAGTGGACGCAAACGCGGAAGCCGGACTACCGCATAGACAACCGTATGTGGAGAAACTCTCCATCGCAAAGGCGAACGCATTCAATCAACGCATGGGTGTTGCGGTAATTGGCCGCATGCGTCCATCGCATGGGAGTTGTGCTCGTCAAGTGATTGCGGTCATCATGTAGAAGTTGCGATATTAAGCGAATGTGGTCACTACATGATTGCAGCTACACGATAACACATAATAGAGGGATCAACATAAGGTTGGTGGAATGAACGCATCAACGCATCTCTCGAGAAAATCAAAAGATGATGTTGACATCTCACCTACCATGCCGTTAGCAGCAGAAATTCAGAAAGGACTAAAGCGCCGCGAATGTCAAAATCAGAGCAGTCCATTAATGCTGTCAGCGATCAAAGCTCTATATAAAGAAGCCGATGAGCAGAATTTCAACTTATCCAGGGTCTTCCCTACGATCCAGACAAATGCATGAGAAGAAAGTTTGAGAGTTCTTCATCTTCTTCATCCATTCTGAGTGACGACCGGAGCCTTCGATTGGAGCTAGATCTCGGGAGAGTCAGTTCCACTGCCCCTCCATGGCACCACCGGCAGCCTTGACACACATCCGCTGGAAGCAAGTTATTGCTTCTAGTCGGTCATTTCATTTTCTCTTCTTTTCTTATATTGTATTGTATTACATTTTGTGATTAAGGAATTAATACATTATGTGTTCAATGCATTTCTGTGTTTTTTTCGATTCCATCTCCATCTTTCCTTACTTAGCATCCTTAACTTTCATTGCATCACTTAGTGAGACTGCTAGAGTATTGCATACTTAGTCATGTGGATTGGAGATAAGAAGCATGTAACAAACCACCAAGAGGTGCGCGTTGCGTGAGTATGTGAGAAAACCTTATTTGCTTAGTGCGAAGCTGTAGCAATGGCTGTCTATAGGCGGACGCAACACTTGTCTATGAGTAAAGTCAGCAACAACTAACTGCCCGGGAGGATAAGTGGTTGGTCGCATTAAGCAATATAAGTTATTGTTCACTAGAGATAGGAATAATCTTGTGTCAACCAAGTTTGTGTGGTTACCTTGTTTTATGTATGCGCCCATCACACCTTTAAAGTTGCTCGAGAGAGAGTCTAAAGAAAGAACCTAAGACTCGAGAGAGCTAAGTTAGAATTGATGCTCGAGAGGGCTAGATTAGGTTTGCATAAGAAAGAATGAAGACTTAGGAATAAGCTCCGTTTGTTATTATACAACGTATGCACCCTACGAAGAGGACAATGGCTGCGTCTAGGAAGTAGGATATGGTGGCTGTATGTGGTCATCTTGACATATATGCATACACACCACATACGTCCTAGATTTAGGCTTTTAATGTGTGTAGCATGATCGCATAGCTTGTATTGACTAAGGTTTCCCTCGCGGTCACTCTTAAGGGTTGCAATGAAGACATCCCCACATTTTATCTATTTGTCCATCCACTTACCTTCTGTCAATAGTTGTCGTGTCTCTATCTCTCATTCATATTCTCATTGTGTTGCATTGACTAAGGTTGCCCTCCATCATTCTTTTATTCAACCGTAGCATGCACATTACCACATTTATCTAGCTACAAGTCCCTGAGTTCAACCTTGGATCACCCGAGAAACTTGCATTCGCGTTATACTTGGCGTGAGCGTAAGAAAACTTGTGACAGGAACACACAATCATCGCATACATAATAACGCATAGTCATTCCAATGCATGACCACGACGCATGATAATCAATGCAAACATTATGGATATGCATCGTATATTGCGTTTCACCGGATTTTAATTGTCGAGTAATTGACATCTAATTTTCAGTCATCATCTAACCCAATTTTATAACAACTTATAAAACTTTAGACATGTTAAACATCCATAACATACATAAAGGTAATCAATATTTAATATCACACATATATTAAATACAAGAAACCCTAACATGCATACTATATATTATAACAGATTATAACATACTTTCAATGCATGTAACATGCTTGGCATACTGTATGCACATACAAGATTTATTTAATCATAACATACATCAAATGTATAAATGATTAAACATAGACTGATATGGTTTTAGTTTTGGCATAAACAAGCAAACAGAAGCCTGTAGTGCGAAGAGTGCAGCTGTCAGCTTTAGTGGAGTCCGACAGTTAACGGATGGTAGATAATGTGATTAAGAGTTTAATCAGTTATTCATGTAACGTTGGAGCTTCAAGTTACAGGTCCATAAGGTCCCCTTGGTAGCTCAATGGATTTAAGTTGAGAATCAGTTTTTGGGTTAATTTGAAATGTTCAAGTTAATGTGATATAATTAAATTAATTAAATTATATATGATATAATTGATATAATATATTTGATACATTATTGTATGTTTAGAGGAATAAATATTTGAATATGATTCAAATATATTTTTTATGAATAAGATTCATAGTTGTTAAATTTAATATAAATATGATTTACATTAAATGTCATAAAATAGATAAAAAAAAAAAAAAAAAACTATGGTCTACATATTGTATATGATGCAATATTAAAACTATAGATAATAAATATAATATGATGAGTTAGTTATCAAATTTATTTATAATTTATTAATTATTTGATAATTTAACCATTTTTCTCTTTAACCACCCTTAGTGGGGAATTATTTTGATTTTATGGCAAAAGTGGGATAAAATGAAATTTTGTTTTATTATTCCACAAAAGAGTATTACACGGATTTTTTAAAAAAAACTACTATACAATTCTTGAGAGACTAAACGATTGAGTAAGATAGTCTATGTGATATACTTGATCATCTACACGGCAACCTTGTTCCCTCCTCGATCGTCTTCCTCCTCTAACTCCATTCTCCCCTCTAACCAAAATTAGCCAGAGCCCAGCACTCCTGGATTCTCACACCGAGAATACTAAGGTCACTAAGTGGTAATGTCCCCTTTGATTCGAGTTGCTCGTTGCTGTTTGTTGCTGTTCGAGGAGAGTTCGTGACTTGTTCGACGCGTTTGTGACTTGTTTGACGCGTTCGTGAATGAGTACGATCGAAGGATTAACTTGAAAACAGTTCTTCAAAGGTATAATCTCTAAACCTTTTGTTTACTTTTTTTATTCAACAGCATGCTGTAATTTAGTTTTATGCATAATCTGTTCTATTTGACTGTAAATATTTGCATTCAATCAAAACAGGATTTGGACGATCCGCTTCTGCTCAAAGATTCTCTGTAAATAGAGTTCCTTCACTTAAACCCCTGATAGGTGATGTATTTACTGCATGATGTTAATTGTCATTTTAATGAAACAAAATTTTCAACATTAGGGGGGGAGGAATTAAGAAGTTAGGAAAATAAATTACATGGAGTGTATCATTATTGTCTCATTTAGATCCTCATACAGATCAATGTGAACTTGAAGTTCAGAAAATAATTTATTTGTAAAACATCAATTACCAGATTCAATAATAGATGTTAAGAAAGTAACTAAATTACATATACCAGCTGCAAATGTTCCATCCAAAATTGATATCACAACACAACAAGTTGTTACTAATGAGTTTGGAACATGTCAGAAGCATGGTAGACCAATGGATTCCAAAGATAAAAATCCTCAAAAAAGAAAAATAGTCAATAGTAAAAAAGACTTGATTGAGGATATAAATACCCATGAAGAAATCCTTGACATGACTAGTAAAGAAGGTAAAATACTTAAAGATAATAATGAGATTTCAATAACTATGTCATGACAGGAAAAGATGGAACCGAACTAATGTAGTTATTGACAACATTTTTGCGTATAATGTTTCTCTTGATATTATATCTAAAAATGAGGATCCTAAACCAAAATATTTTGAAGAGTGTCGACATAGAAAAGATTGACTTTAATGAAAAGAAGCAATCGAGGCAGGATTAAACTCGTTTTCAAAACATCAGGTTTTTGAACTAGTAATTCAAACACTAAAAGGTTTCAAACATATGGGATACAAATGAATATTATGAGGAAAAGAAATGAAAATACTGAGGTCGTAAGATATAAAGAAGGACTAGTTGCACAAGGTTTTTCATAAAGACCTGATATTGATTATGAGGAGACATATTCTCCAATGGTGGATGCAATTACACTAGGTTTTTTAATTGGTCTGACTGTGTATGAAAGTCTAGACATGCATCTTATGGATGTTGTCATGGCATATTTATATGGATCTCTTGATAATGACATTATATCAAAATTCTAGAAGAATTTAAGATACCTAAAACATATAAATCAAGTTCTCAAGAACTCTATTCAATAAAATTACAGAGATCACTATATGGACTGAAACAATCAGGACGAATGTGATACAATCGCTTGAGTGAATATTTGTTGAAAGAATGATATCAAAATAACCCAAATGTTCACGTGTGTTTATAAAGAAAACACATTCCGAATTTGCTATTATAATTATATATGTTCATGATTTAAATATAATTGGAACTTCAAGAGCATTTAAAGACAATAGAATATCTTAAGAAAGAATTTCAGATAAAAGATCTTAGAAAAACAAAATTTTTCTTGGTTTGCAAATCGAGCATTCAGTAGATGAGATATTTGTTCATCAGTTAACTTATATAGGAAATTGAACATTCCAATAAAAGTTTGTTAACTAGATGTAAAGATATATTCGACCTTGAGATGATAATGAAGAACTTCTTGGTCCTAAAGTATCATATCTTAGTGCAATTGGTGCACTTAAATATCATACTAATAATACAAGATCAGATATTACATTTTCAGTAAATTTATTGACTAGATACAGTTAGATATTGCATTTTCAGTAAATTTATTGACTAGATACAGTTCTTCTCCAACAAAAAAAAATATTGGAATGAAGTTAAGCATATACTTTGTTATCTTCGAGGAACGGTGGTTATGTGTTTGTTTTATTCAAATAAATCAAATTTTGATCTACTTGGTTTTGCAGATTCTGGATATTTATCTGATCCATACAAAGCTAGATCTCAAACAGGTTATCTATTCAGATGTGGAGGAATTGCTATATCATGGCAATCAATGAAACAGACTATAAGGACTATTTCCTCAAATCATGCTAAAATTCTTGCAATTCACGAGGCTAGTAGAGAATGTGTATGGTTAAGATCAATGACTCAACACATTCGTGGAACTTGTGGCTTGTCCTCCAGTAAAAATCTTTCAACGATATTATATAAAGATAACACAACATGCATAGCCCAAAAAAAAGGAGGATATATTAAATAAGATAGAATAAAACATATTTCACCAAAGATTTTTTACATTCATGATCTTGAAGAAAATGACGACATCACTGTACAATAAATTTATTCAAAGGACAACCTGGCAAACTTATTTACAAAAATCATTACCAACTGCAACATTTAAAAAATTGGTACACAACATTAGAATGTGGCAACTTAGAGATATCAAGTGATGTTTCCATGAGGGAGAACAAATATTAGATTATATGAAATATGTACTCTTTTACCTTCATTAAGATTTTTTTTTCTCATTGGGTTTTTTCCTAGTAAGATTTTAACAAGAGATATTTCATATATATATATATAATGAGTATCTAAGAGGGAGTATTATAAATATCATAATATATATGTAAAGTAGATACCCGTGCTTAATGTCAAAGAACCAAGTGATATTGCCCACTACTCCATGTGTAAACCATGTGTCATAAATTTGTACATGATTAGTGTCCAAATATGGGATGAAGTTAAAAAATATAGTGTTTTTTCAAACTATTGACAAAAATAGGGTATATGGGAAAGTATTTTTAAAAATAGGTGGGAGTGGAAAGTATTGACAAAAGTAGGATAGTGAAATCGTGTACGGAGTACACAATTAACGTTTAATCCAATCAGCACCACGTCGGCTAACTTGGTTGACCGATCACATGGAGACTCGTGGATCGGGTCCACAATTGCCATAATCCATTCATGCATTCAGCTACATTGTTTGTCATCCACCCATAGCGGTACCCACCATCATGGGATTGGGTTCATTTTTCCAAGTCAATAACTGAAAAATATTCAAAGCATTCAGAGCTCAATTGTTTCAATTCTTTCATGCACCGAATGAACTTGCGCCTTTGGTGTTGATTTCCTACCTTAAACACCAAATCTTTTAGTTGCTTTGATTTATATTTCGTATTGAAATTACTGGCAACATGGCGAAGACAATATCAATGGTACGCTCTAGGTTTTCCTCATTATTAATTGCAGCAAGAATGTCCTTATGTCTATCAGAAATCAAGCAAATACCATCTCTTTGGGTAACATATTCACGCAATGCTCACAAAAATCATGACCAACTAGATGAACTTTTACCTTCAACAATAGCAACCATATATGCCCGTTTGCATCAATAGATAAGGCGGTCAATAATTTCCCTTTATACTTTCCGTAGAGATAAGTTTCATCGATTTGGATTAATGGCCTACAATGTTTGAACCCTTCTCTTGCAGAACCGAAGGACCAAAAAACTCGACAAAAAATAGTCGTACCTGGCACATCAGATGGAAGTAAATACCAATCGGATCGTATTCCTAGATTGTAATGAACAAGAGCACTCAACCAATAAGGAAGCTCTAAATATGATTTCTCCCAATCACCAAACACAGCAATCAACGCTTTTCTCTTGGCTTGCCACACCCGTCTATAATTAACATTATAGCCATATTGTTTTTTAATTGCTTCTTGGAGTAGAGCCACAAGTACCCAGGATCAGCTCTAACCAAATTTTGGATTTCAATACTCATAAAATTTGAATCAAGCTATGAATGATCCTGTGTCAATTCTGAAAACAAACATAAGTGTTCCCCTTGAAGTTTGGTGATTTCGAACATCCCATGAGTTTTACGCCGACATGCTCGTAACCTCCAATCACAATCATCATTCCATGATTTACATCTGACATACCAAAGATCATGATTTGATTTCACTACAATAATCTCGTAATGTTTTGTCACACAATATTTTTTTACAACAGGCTGTAAATCTGTAAATCTTCTTTAGTATTAAACAACATTCCTTTCTGTATTAAACTATTATTATCTACACATATACTCATTTCCTTCAAAGTAGACCCTAATTCACATGTTGAATTTGTAATTTCTCAATCTATTTGGGTGAACATATCTGATGGTACCAATTCAAGATCATGTTCCCCACTACTATTGTTTCCAAATAATTCATCAACTCCAACATTAATATCACTGTCTCCATCATTTCCAGGTTCAAGAATAATTAAATCTTCAGGACGCATTGACATATTTCTTATAATTTTTCAACTTTTATAGTTACAAAAAAATATGTTAATATGTCAACCCAATAAAATCCAATTTCTAAGTTCGACATATAAGACCTAAATATTATATATTTAAATCAACCTAAATCTAAAATCCATAAACTATACATTTAAATCAACCCAAATCTAAGATCCATAAACTATAGATTTAAATCAGCCTAAATAAAAATCCATGAATCATACATTTAATTCAGCCCAAATGCAAATAAAATAATATATATATGAAGCAATCTTCATTTTTATAAACATACACATATATTTCTAAGTTCAACCCAACAAATACATAATCATCCAACAAATTAATCATAAAAAAAATAGCCCAACAAATAGGCCAATATAATCATCAAAAAAAATAACCCAACAAATCAGTCTAACAAAATCTAATTTCTAAGTTCAATATATATTCAAAAATAAATCATGAATCCATAAACTACACATTTAGTTCAGTCCAAATGCAAACAAAATGATATATATGTGAAGATTATACATTTAAATCATGGATCCATAAACTATATATTTTCAAACTTGATCCTCATTTTTATAAATAAATACATATATTGAGAAAAATTAAAGAAAAAACTTTACCTTAGTCAAAGAAAATGCTTCGGATGAAGAAAATCTTTCGGTAGATCGACTCACGATGGCAGCAACAAGAGAAAATAACGCAAAGCAGAGGTTTTTGGACGATGTTTGGATTGAGGAAGAACTTTTAGATGGAGGAAGAAGAAGAGGCGTCGCGGTTTAATGGAGAAGGAAGTCATTTACCCGGTACACGACGTAAGGTAATCATGTATCGGGTACACGATTATCTCAGTCAATGCTGCATGACTGCCACATTAGCAGTGCACGTACCAGATCAACCGGCACTCGTGTACCGGGTACACAATTCATGCGTAATTGTATATCGGATACACGATTAAAAAACCTATTTTTATCAATCTTTTCAACCCTACCCTATTTTTGTTAATATATATTAAAATAACATTATTTTAAAAAAATCCCAAATATGCCACATCCTAGTTGCCAAAATTTATATAAATAGTGGTCATTAGTGGCCTTTGTAGTGAAGTCAAGATCATGAGAAATCCAAAATATTTGAAGAAAATTATTGAGAAAATTAATATAATTTTTAATTTCCAATAGTATGTTATTTGTGTTTTTATTTTAATATATTATATTATATTTTCTTGATATCTGTATTTCCATTGTGCTTCTCAATTTTACAACACATTCAATTTTTTCAAATATGTAAAAAGGTATGATAGTTCTATCACAATAAAATCTTTTATTTTATTTTTTTAAAATTATTAGAGGTGTTCAAATAATCTGACAAATCAAATAATCTAGACTATCATACTCAAACTATAAAGATTGGCTTAGATATGGAAAAAAAAAATCTAAAACTGCAATAATATCTATTACTCTAATTCATTATTGATGTCATTAAATGATTTAATAATTTTTTATTCGTTTATATGGTGAACCCACAATTCTTAAATGCTACCTTTGTGGTAATTAATAAATGGAGGTAGTATGAAATATTTTTCATATAGTACTATAAATTTTCTCGTTGGATATGTTCTTTTGGTTTGGGTTTGTTAAACTTTTTTGTAATTTTGTCGGATCGGGTTAGGCCTAGGGGTTGAATAATTTTTGCGAAATTATAACAAATGCCTACATTTAATATCCAAAATTGAAAAAGGTTCTGGTTTGTTGGTTATCTTGCAAAAATACCTTATCGTTTTTTTGGTTGGTAGGAGAATGATTTTTGTACCGATTACACCCCTAGTATATATTATTAATTATACTTGTGTCATCCCTAATATTTATGGGAGGGAATTGTAGATTTTTTTTTTATACACGTGAGATTTGCGTGATTTTGTTTTTTGTTTTTGTTTTTGTTTTTTTGTTTTTTGTTTTTTTTTTTTTTTAAGTTTGTTTTTTATAAATTTGTTGTTTATTCTATTTTTTTAAAACAAACAAGATTTGATGGTTTTTGTTTAGATTTTGTTTTGTGTATTTTGATTTTCCGATTTTACCCTGATATTTACAACCGAATATGCATTAGTTAAAATTGATAATTTTGATAATTTTAGTTATAAGATATTATTTAGATTCTGTTTTGTGTATTTTAGTTTTTCTAATATGTTTCATAACAATTTACGATTTGGACTATGAGTTCCCAATGTTTGACGGTGTATGGAATGAGAACATATATGAAAACTTTAGATCTTCTATTGTTTGTTTGAATCACAATTTAGCAATCAAAGAAATGTTTGGAGCAATTAGGCATCCGCTCGATCTGACTTCTGGTAATAGAATTTCAAAGTTGTCTTTGTATAGAAATTATCAAAATAGTTCCAATATCATTGATGTTACCAAAGACCGAGATGTGTTATGGCTTGTATGTTTTCTAACCGTATATACAATGATTGGCCTCTTGTTTTTTATGTAGAAACAACATGATAACTATGATACGTATGTTCAAATACTTAACAACATCTCCAATAACATCTCGTATTTTCTAATATAGCTATTATAACAAAAATGCAGAAAGCATAACTAAAACTAAAGGTAAGAAACTCATTAACAATTTAGCACTAAGACTTGAGACCACAAGCCAAAATTCAACAACTAAACATAAAGTACTTCATCAATGTCTTAAGAAGAAATAACTAATAATCACGAAGACTAACAACTAAGAATAATTATGACTATCAAAGATTCAACAGAAGCCTATACGAGTTAACTTCTTGAACTATGCTAGAACGATAATTCTTCAATCAATGTTAGAACTATCACTTGTACTTGCATCTAAAAAATATTTTGAAAAACAAATATGAGTATAAAAATACTCAATAAGCAGCTTCCACATCAAGTTCACGATACATTTTAAAAAAAACAAAATGCATTGAAACATAAAAATTTCAAATTTCAAATAAACAGTTTTTTTTTAGTCTTTCAGTCAAAGTCTTGTAGTACTTTCAAATAGTTTTTCAACAAAACCTAAACATTCAAATAAGTTTTTAGAACTTAAATAAACCGAACTTTCATCTAAAAACATTTCAATACTTTCAAATACAAACCTTTCAATCGGTCAATACTTTCAATCGACAAAAATGAAGAATTTTCATTAGCAACCAATCAAAACAGAAATCACTTAAGTGTGAGGACATGTGAGTGCAACACATACATGAATTTTCATTCCAAAGAATTCCAAACCATAAAAACGTGCATTCTCACAAATAAGCCTCAGTCAGAAACAAAAAACCGTCAATACCAAATTGGCTACAACAAATTACCATACAATCCCCAAAACACAAAATTACAGATTTCAGTACAAAAACTCGTCAAATCAAATCATTCAAAACTTTCAAAACTTTTCAGAAGCAACCAAAACAAAAACAATAACACTTCCAATTCAAAATCAGTCAAACAATGGTGGCTTTTGAGGATTGTAAAAACATGTAATTATTGTTTAGTTGTGGAGAAGATGGAGAGTTTAAAAAGAGAAGAAAATTGGTGAAATTCACATTTAATTTGGGCTATTAGATCTTGGAAATGAAAAAATCAATAGTGTCGATTTTTCCTTTTTGAATCAACTAGTCGTTAGATATAAACAAAAAATAATGATAAATTCTTTTTCTTTTTATAAACTGCAAAAATTCATCATGTGTCCAAAACTAGCCGTTAGACATAAATATAAAATAATATCATATTCATTTTTCTTTTAAAATCATTTTCATTTTGAAACCAATCCAAAATCTCAAAAATCCACCATATATCCTTCCTCCCATGCTCAAAATGGCACATTTCAATTGGTCCACTTTGATGAGAAAAATTATGCCACGTCACCATTCGGGTATTTTTCGGTTACGCTTCTTTTTGCTATATCTTTTTCATCTAAACTTTGATTTGGGTGATTCAAGAGGTATCAGAATTGTTGTTTCGAGCTCTACGCTATGGACTATTCAAAATAATAAAATTGTTAGTAAACAAAATCAGGTTTGTTATCATCAAAATATTAATTAATTTTAGATTAAGGACAAAAAAGCCAACAGTTATAGTAAGTTGAAGGGGCACATTACTTTGCACGAGGTTATACAAGTTGGATGCATCCAAAAGAATCTATGCTAAAAAAATGTGAACTTCACTTTATTCAGTTAAAGAAAGAAGCTTCAAGTAGACATTGTTTGGTTCAAGTTCAAGGCATTGCTCGCCTAAAGTTCGACACTGCATCTTCAACTTTGGGGCTTCATTCATTTGGAGTGTCACTTCACTTCTTCCTCAAGGCCAAATTTGGAAGTTTTGTCATTGCTTCTTCAAGTTCAAGCTCGGAGACTTCTTTGTTGCTTCTTCAAGTTCAAGTTTGGAGGCTTCGTCATTGCTTCTTCAAGTTCAAATTCGAAATCTTCATCATTGCTTCTTCAAATTCAAGTTCGGAGGTTTTGTCACTTCCTCTTCAAAGTCAAGTTTGGATGCTTTGTTGCTCCCTCTTCAAAGCTCAAGTTTAGAGCTTCATCGCTTTTTCTCCAAAAGATTGGTGCATTTTCACTTCATCCATCTCCAAAAGCTTGTGCAGCTTTGCTTCCTTTAGAAAATATTGGTGTAGCTTTGCCTTCTCTAAAATAATATTGGTGTAGCTCCACTTCCTCTGAAAAAATGTTGTTTGTTGGACCGGTATGGCAACCTTAGAGAGGATGAATAGGATTTAATTAAACTTCTTTACTCGATTTGATCTAATTAGATTATTTTTAAATTAAATTAACAAAACCTTAACGATACTAAATAATAATAATGATAAAAAAAAAAGTATGTGATAAATTGTTCGATCAATATCAACCAACAAGAGCAAGCAATTAAAATTAAATGCAAAATAAATAGGAAATAGTTAGATAAGAAGACATCGTCATTTTTATAGTGGTTCAATCAAATACGACCTACATTTACTTTCTCAAGCGCCTCTGGGGACTTCGATTAAAAAATATTCTTTGACTCTTTTCACGGATGAGCGTCAAACCACTACCTTGCTTCTTTTGCAGGGTTAAGAGCAAACACGATCCTTTTCACGGGTTAAGATCCAACCGTTACAATGTTTTTTTAAAGCTTTAAATCATACAATAAAACTCTCTAAAAAAAGTGGGTATACAAGTTTAAGCTCACACACTTTAATCCTCACAATATAATAGAAATTTCTCTCAAAAATAAGATGGAAAAAAAAAAAGAAAATTGGATGCTTGTAAAGAGAGTAACAATGGTGGTTTTTTTTCGCTAATTTTGAGGACCGTAAAAATGTGAAAAAGTTGAAATAATTTTAGAGAATATGAAGTATAAAAGGAGAGAGAAGTGGGGTAAAAAGTAGATTTTAATTTGAGTCATTAGATTGTTCAAAAAGTTAAATTGAATAGTGAAGATGTAAACTCAACTAGCATTAGATACAAACAAATTATAATATAATAATATATATCTTTAAAAATCATTCTTTTAAAACCCAACAAAAGAAAGAGCCCACCATTTGTCAAAAACTAGCTGTTAGACACAAACATAAAATAATGTTAATTTTTTTTAAAAAAAAATTATTTTCCTTTTTGTTTTTAATTTACCAGAATCATTTTTTTACAAAATCAATTTCTTTTAAATCTCTTTTCTTTATATAAAAACTAAAATCCACCAATTGTAATTTTAAGTCTCGTGTATCACTCATCCTATAGTTCCAAGTGGCACTTTCTAATTGGTCCAATTTGGTGATCAATTTGTCACATCACCGTCTCGGGTATTTTTCCATTATGTTTCTTTTTGCTATATCTTTTTCATCCAAACTCCGATTTGGATTATTCAAGATGCATCAGAATCGTTGTTCTAAGCTCTATGCTATGGACTATTCAAAATAATAAAATTATTAATAAACAAAATCAAGTTTATTAACATCAAAACATTAATTAATTAATTAATTTGGACTAAGGGTCAAAAAGTCAACAATCTCCCCTTTTTTATGATGACAAACTATAGAAGAAAAATAACTTGAAATGCACATAATCATAGCAAGACATGTAATTAATAAGTAATTTCAATATCAAGTATACATACGGTAAACTCATTACCTATAGTGCCTAACGTTTCCTACTTATCTAGTTCAATGGGTAATTCTGCAGGATTTATCGTCGAAGAAAAATTAAATGGCCAGAACTATTTTTCTTGGTCTCAATCGATCCGGATGGTCTTGGAATGGTGCCACAAGTTTGGATATTTGATAGAGGAAATTCCAAAGCCAACCCCAGGTGATCCACAAGAACGAATTTGGAAAGGAGAAGATTCGTTGCTACAGTCTGTCTTGGTGAACAGTATGGAACCCCAGATAGAAAGACCACTATTGTATGCTGCCACAGCCAAGGATATCTGAGAGGCGGCACAAGATCTATATTCTAAACGACAGAATGCCTCTCGGTTATATACACTCCATAAACAGGTTCATGAATCCAAACAAGGGTCTATGGATGTTACCTCTTATTTTAACAAACTGTTAATGTTGTGGCAGGAAATGGACTTGTATAGAGAAATTGTCTAAAATTGTCCACGGGATGGGGCCCAATATTTGAAGGTTGAGGAAGCAGATCGTGTTTATATGTTTTTGGCTGGATTAAATCCAAAGTTTGATAGGGTTCGTAATCGGATCTTGGGCTACCGTTTGATTCCTTCACTTCGAGAAGTTTGTTCTGAAATACGGCTGGAAGAAGATCGGTCGTGTGCCATGAATAATACCACCTCAACTACTGATGCAGCTGCTTTCATTGCTAAGCTGTCCGGTACTGATGGTGATCATAAACCTCCTCCCGTTTGTGAACATTGTAAAAAGCTTTGGCATACGAAGAATCAATGATGGAAATTACACAGGAAGCCCCAAAATAGTAGATGGCGACAGTCTCACGAAAAATCTAATACTAGTCATGCCCTGGCAAGTGATTCAGTAGATGACCAAACTCAGAAGAAATCTCCTGGTGACAGTAAACACAGTTCAAGTACCGTTGGGGTTAGTGCAGTTGCATAGTCAAGTAATTTTCCTTCTTTTGGCCTAATTAGTGTGCATGGTAAGAAACCATGGATTGTGGATTCAGGGGCTACTGATCATCTTACGAGTTCCTCAGAGTTATTTATGTCATATAATCCGAGTGCTGGTAATGAGAGGAATCGAATTGTAGACGAGTCTTTTGCCCCTGTTGCAGGAAAGGGCAATATCTCTCCGTTTCATGGTTTAATTCTACATGATACCTTACATGTGCCTAAAATATCATATAATCTGTTATCTGTTAGTAAACTAACAAGATATTTGAGGTGTAAGGCGATTTTCTCACCTGATTCAGTTTTATTTCAGGACCTGAAATCGGGGATGACAATTGGCACTGCCCGGCATGATAGGGGACTCTACTTCTTTTTTGACGAGGCTTCCTCTAGGAATGATCACCAATCAGGGTTTATGTCTTTAAATTTCTCTGTTTCTGAAAATGATGTTATGTTATGGCATTTTCGCTTAGGATATCCGAATTTTCAATATATAAAATATTTATTTCCTCATTTATTTCGTAATGCTAGTACTTCTTCTTTTAATTGTGATGTTTGTATTCGTGCCAAGCAGCATCGTGTTTCTTTTCATTCTCAGCCTTATAAACCCTCGAGTCCTTTTTCTCTTGTTCATAGTGATGTATGGGGTCTCTCACCGGTTACTACTTCCACGGGAAAACGGTGGTTTGTCACGTTTATAGATGATCACACCCGTCTCACCTGGGTTTTCCTGCTCATTGATAAATCTGAAGTGTCCTCTGTTTTCCAACAGTTTTACACAACTGTCGAAACTCAATTTAAAACAAAGATTGGTATTTTAAGAAGTGGTAATGGGCGAGAATTCTTTAATGCCTCTTTCAGAGAATTTCTCGACTCTAAAGATATTGTTCACCAGAGTTCGTGTGCTTACACTC
This sequence comes from Benincasa hispida, assembly GCF_009727055.1. Lineage (NCBI taxonomy): Eukaryota > Viridiplantae > Streptophyta > Magnoliopsida > Cucurbitales > Cucurbitaceae > Benincasa > Benincasa hispida. Next base: position 45,530,733 of record NC_052350.1, on the reverse strand, counting down.
CACAACAAAATGGAGTAGTTGAGCGTAAAAATCAGCATCTGGTTGAAGTAGCCCGATCTCTTATGTTATCTGCCACCCTTTCGTCATACCTCTGGGGAGATGCAGTTCTTATTGCTCACCTCATTAATCGAATGCCCTCTTGTATTCTTAATCTTCATACTCCTTTAGAGTTGCTTAAAGAGTATTTTCCTACTACTCGGTTGATCTCTGATGTTTCTCTTCATGTTTTTGGTTGTGTTGCTTTTGTTCACTCCCATGGTCCAAACCGCACGAAATTTTCTCTTCGTGCTCAGAAGTGTTTCTTTGTTGGATATCCACTCCATCAACGTGGATATAAGTGCTATCACCCGTCATCTCAAAAGTACTATGTCTCTATGGATGTCACCTTTCTCGAGGATCAGTCGTTCTTTCCCATTAGTCATCTTCAGGGGGAGAACATAAATGAAGAAGAGACTAACTGGTCCTCTTATGCTATTCCTTTAGAGTCAGTGCCTATTCAAACCTTGTCTAAACCTAATCCTAATCATGATAGTCTGGTTCTTCCGACCAATCAAGTTCCTTGGAAAACGTACTACAGGAAGAATCTCAGGAAGGAAGTAGTGTCACTTGTTGAACGAGAACTACCGGTTCTAGTGCAGGAGTCAGACCTGTCATCAGGTCCAGGTACGTATGTTCCTAATGATGTTGATTTATGTATGGAGGATGATGAAGGCAAGCATGATAAGGGGGAAGGACGCAGTGATACTAAGAGAGTGATAGAAAAGGAAATTGTAAAGGATGGAATTATCAAAGTTACGGAGGATGAAATAGTCCGTGCTAATGATGATGTGGAAGATACTACTGAAGTTTCTGATACACAGATAGTAAATCATGGTGAGAAGCCTGAAGAGGTGAAAGAACGTGATGCATTACTTGATCTTTCTATAGCTCTGAGGAAAGGTACTCGTTCATGTACTAAATATCCTATGCATAGTTGCATGACCTATAGTAATCTAACATCCGAGTTCAAGGCTTTTACTACTAGCTTGGACACTGAAATGGTTCCAGATAACATAAGTGTTGCAATGAAAAAACCAGAATGGCTGTCTGCTGTTATGGAAGAAATAAGAACTCTGGAAAAGAATAAAACATGGGAACCGGTGACTTTTCCTGAAGGGCACAAAATAGTAGGATGTAAATGGGTGTTTACTATAAAGTACAAGTCAGATAGGACGATTGACCGGTACAAGGCTAGACTTGTTGTAAGAGGTTTCACCCAAACATATGGAGTGGATTATTCTGAGACGTTTTCACCTGTGGCTAAACTTAACACAATCCGAATGCTTCTGTCAATAGCTGTTAATAAAGATTGGCCCCTACACCAACTTGATGTTAAAAATGCTTTTTTGAACGGGGAACTTGAGGAGGAAATCTATATGACTCCCCCTCCCGGGTTCAAGAGTCAATTTAAAAATAAAGTGTGTAGATTGAGGAAATCACTATACGGACTGAAAGAGTCTCCAAGGGCCTGGTTTGACAGATTCACGACGTTTATGAAAGCACAGGGATATGTTCAAGGACATTCTGATCACACTCTTTTTGTAAGAAGATCACATCAGGGAAAATTGTTGTTCTTATTATCTATGTTGATGATATTGTTTTATCTAGGGATGATGATGTAGAAGTCACAAGACTAAAAACAGAGATGGCTAGAGAGTTTGAAATTAAAGACCTCGGGAAGCTAAGATACTTTCTGGGAATGGAAGTGGCTCGCTCAAAAGAGGGTATATCAGTTTCTCAACGAAAATATATACTGGACTTGCTAAAGGAAACAGGTATGACTGGGTGTAAACCTGTTGACACGCCAGTAGAATACAATACGAAAATTGGTGATAAGAATGATGGAATTCCTGTTAATAAAGAAAGGTATCAGCGATTAGTTAGGAAGTTGATATACTTGTCTCACACAAGACCATATATTTCTTATGCAGTAAGTGTTGTGAGTCAGTTCATGCAAGCTCCTTGTGAGGATCATATGATAGCAGTTGAACGTATTCTTCGGTATCTGAAAGGAACTCCTGGTAAAGGTCTAATGTTCAGGAAAACCGATAAACGATCTGTTGAAGCTTACACTGATTCTGACTGGGCAGGAAATGTTGTTGACAGAAGATCTATGTATGGATATTGTACATTTATCTAGGGAAATCTAGTCACCTGGAGAAGTAAAAAACAAGGAGTTGTTGCTAGAAGTAGTGCTGAGGCAGAGTATGGGGTCATGAGTCTAGGGATTTGTGAAGAAATCTGGTTGAAGAAAGTATTATCAGATCTCCAGCAAGATAATGAGCTTCCAATGAAATTATTTTGTGATAATAAAGTTGCCATCAATATTGCAAACAACTTAGTTCAACATGAAAGAACTAAACATGTGGAGATAGATAGACACTACATTAAGGAGAGGTTGGACAGTGGAAACATATGCAGAGGGGAGTGTTGGAAATAGAGTTTTTAACCTAGGGGCATTTATGTAATTATGTAAGACCCCTAGGGCTTCCTACTGTCTATTTATAGAGTGAGTCCCTGTGTATTTAGTGTATCAGTTTTAATAAGAAAAGACTTTATATCGTGGTTTTTCTCCCTGCACTAGGGTTTCCACGTAATCCTGTTGTTTTTCTCTTCCCTCTTCTCTTTTTTAAGAGTAATCATAGAAGTTCATCAAGCTAAATGTGACTGGAATACTAACTTGAGCTGGTCAATAGACCATCAGAAGCATTGATCAAGAACTTCATCACGTTCAGTGTTGTAATCCATTTTTGGCCTATCAGAGAAACCCAGACCAGGCCGATCAACGATAGTAGCACGCCCATTGGCTTTACTGTCCTTTTGTAGAAGTTCTCTAGCCACTATTCTCCATTCCTCCACAGTGCCAACATCAGAGATCAGCGCCAAGGTCAATAAAGGCGGTGACAACATATCAAGCGAACAGTGTTAATAAATGAATATGCCTTAACCACTTCAGTTAAATTGTAATATAGTTTTAGCATATATAGCAAAATTGTCCAAAACCCAAAATCCAAAAATTTCGATAAGACTTATATAACAAAATGGTAGTTATTTGCTTGTAAGTTGTAAGTAGCCAGAATCTCATTCCATTGCCATCCCATTTCAATGACCAACATCAATATGATAAACTAAAGATCACCCACCCTTACAAAGTTGGAGGTGAGAATTTTAATTTAGTGATCGTAGTTGTAAATTAAAACGATGCCAACATGAATATGGTTCAAGTGTTCAAATATCAGTGCCTCCTTTTTCATTTTATAGATTTGAATTCCTTTGAATGTAAATTAAATCGATGCCAACATGAATATGGTTCACACGCTCAAACATTAGTGCCTCCTTTTTTACCCTATAGATTGAATTTTAGTCCAATCTCTAAGCCAACAAGCTACGGAACCGTTCAGTTTTTTTTACCCTATAGATTTGAATTCCCTTTATTGTAACATTCTAAGAATATATTACTTTCAATATTCATTGGTCTTGCTAACTTTTGCTACCAAAGTTCTATGGCACTTCCATTGATTAAGCAGTGCTATTAGTTTCTGGTTCGATTCTAACATTAGCTCATTAGCAGGCTTTCCCCTTTTGACATAGGATGCTAATTTCAAGTGTAGTTTTCTTGACTAATTACCAGTAATCTCTGCAGGAACAAGAACCATGTGTGAAAGAGTGGAAGCGACTTCTATCTCTCACCACAATTTCTACTTCATAGACCTTAGAAATCAGCTTCATTACAGTGTGACAGTCCCTACAAATTCTTAAATTCTTCACCACTCTTATGGCTCTTCCTCTCGGTAGCCTCACTATCCCAAAAGCTACTGCTAGTTTTTCACTGTGCTGTGAAACAGAGTCTTCCTTCTCTTCTATTTCTATATCATGCAATACACTTCCAACTTCTGGTACATAACCTCCTTCTATCCTTAGTCTTGACATTACCTCCCTTAGCTTTTGATGTGCCTCTACTGCAATGTCGTTTTGCTTTTCTCCTGCAACAAAACTATATGTGATTCTATCAACTTCGATCATGCTCCAACCTGGAGTTTTCTTAAGTCTATGGTGGGTCATTGATCTTCTTATAGTGTCAACATCCTTCCATTTCCCTGCAACAGCATAAATGTTTGACAAAAGAACATGATCTCCAGAATTTTCGGGGTCAAGTTTGGAGAGTTGTCTCTTTACTTGTCCTGCCAAATCTAAGCTACCATGAATGCTACAAGCTCCAAGAAGAGTCCTCCAGACAATATCATTCGGTAAAATTGGCATTTGACACACAAAGTCAAAAGCTTGCTGCAGCTTACCAGCTCGACCATAAAGATCAACTATGCAACCATAATGTTCAATGACGGGTTCAATACCGTAAATATTTACCATCCTAGAAAAATAAGAACATCCCAAATCAACTAATCCGGCGTGGCTACAAGCATACAAGATGGATATGAAGGTAATGCCATCGGGCTTAATATTAGACTCTTCCATCTCCTTAAATAATCTGATTGCTTCCTCCCCGTAGCCATGCATTGCGAGCCCCGCAATCATGGCTGTCCAAGAGACGGCGCTCCTTTCCAGCATATTATCAAAGACCAAACAAGCCATATCCAAATTCCCACATTTAGAGTAAGTATCAATCAGTGCATTATTCACTGAAATAATCTGCAGAAAGCCAGATTTTTCAACAAACCCATGTAAGATTTTTGCAAACTCGAATGCCCCAGCTTGTGCACATGCAGAAAGCACACCTGTGAGACTTACCTCATTTGGTCTCATCCCTTCCCGTCGCATATCCCTGAAAAATGCGTAAGCATTGTTAAAGTCGCCATTATGAGTGAACCCAACAATCATACTACTCCACGAAACGTCATCTTTCACAGGCATTTTCATAAATACCTCTCTAGCTAACCCAAGCTCACCTGCTTTTGTGTACCCTGCAAGCATGATGTTCCACGAAGTCAAATTTCTAATGGGAATACGAAGAAACACTTGCTCAGCATTCTCAATGTCCTCACACCTAAAACACGCAGCAACAATGGCATTCCAAGCAACAATATTCGGTTCAATCATTTCATCAAACACCTTCCGTGCAAAGGCCAAACTTGAACATTCAGCATACATGCTAATCAGCGTTGTCCCAACAAAAAGATGGGTATCCAGGCCATAACCAATAGCTTGGCAATGTAATTGCAACCCATTGGTCAGAGCCCTACAACAGGCGGCGGCTTTGAGCAAAAAAGCAAAAGAGAAGCTGTCGGGTAGAGCCATGGATTTGCGACGCATTTCAACAAACAGTTGAAGGGCACTGGAGGGAGTTTCAGAATCGGAAAGGCCACGGATGAGAGTGTTGTACATGAACACATCTGGGTTTCGAATGTCAAGGAAGACGCGTCGAGCATAGTGAATAGAATCAGGAAGTGTGACTGCACAATGTAGAAGAAGCTTTCCAGCGACTAATGGATCGGAATTTAAGCCTATTTTGAATGTAAATGCGTGGATTTGCTTCACGATTCTAAGAGATCTGCATTTCCTGAATAACGCAAGGCAGTGAAGTTCTCTGCTATTCATTCTCGGTTCCTGCCAACATCATTCCAGCTGGGAACTGATTCCTTGTAACGTGTGTCAATGTCAGAACTCGTCAAAACGGGGAGAAAGAATGCTATGAAGACCAGGCGCAGCCGTTCGAAGTCGTACTCATGATACACGTCAGATCCGTGGGTCAAAAACCCACTGGCGAGTAACTAGATCATCGAGGAAGAACACTCACCGTCCATGTAGGTGTCTACTTGTGTCAGTCGCCGGAGGAACGGGGTCGTCGACTTGGGTTTGTAAGCCGTCAAGGAAGAGAGACATCTCAAATGCGTGGGTTTGTTGTGTGGGTAATGTCGTCAACGTGTGGTAGAGAGGGTGGCGACTACCTCCGTGGTCGTCGACTGCTGCTCATGGAGGTTGCCGGCGAAGAAGATCTGAAGAGAAGGGGGGTTCGGCGGTTACGAGGTAAAGAGGAAGAAGAAGTTTAGGCTAGGTTTCTCCTTTTTCTTTTAATTGACATTTTTAGCCTTGGTAAGCAAAGACAATTTAACATGGTTAATTTGGGCCCACTCGTTATCAATGGGATCAGGGATACTTCCAGCAAGAAATATATCGAAGAGTTAGTGCCGGGTTAGCCGAAAATCAAAGTTTATCAGAAGCTTGGTCTAAAATTCCTGAAAAATTAGCTTTTTATGATTATATCGGGAATAATCCCGCAAAAGGTGGATTATTCAGAGCGGGTTCCATGGACAACGGGGATGGAATAGCTGTTGGGTGGTTAGGACACCCTGTTTTTAGAGATAAAGAAGGGCGCGAACTTTTTGTACGCCGTATGCCGACCTTTTTTGAAACATTTCCGGTTGTTTTGGTAGACGGAGACGGAATTGTTAGAGCCGATGTTCCTTTTCGAAGAGCAGAATCGAAGTATAGTGTTGAACAGGTCGGTGTAACTGTTGAGTTCTATGGCGGTGAACTTAGGATGAAATTGGTGTCCTAAATTTCTTGCGTGGTTTGTAAATATTGTATAAACATATTGTTGTTAATAAAATAAATGTTATTTTATAAGTATATACTCAATCCAATAAACTAAGTTTCGAGGTTATTTCATGTAATTTAAACGAGTATGTAAAGACATACAAGTGGATCTTGTTTAAATAATAACCTAAACGGTCTATAATAGATGGATAAGATTGGGTACCTTATCTTGTTGATACTATGGATACAACTCATTTTGTAAATGTTATAAGTGTTGTAAAATGCTACAAATGATCTGATCCTGATCATTCATGTGGAGACATGTGAGTAGGGGTATTATACAAAAAGTTTGTATAAGATCGAACCACAAAATGATTAGTTTTTTTATATAACACTGTTAATAATTGAGACTTACATTTCACTAGGATGACCATAGGTGACATGACATGAATCCTGATTGAGTTGTGAACTCCTACTCATGAAGGCGATCCTTTGATTTGTATGGGTGAGAGTGGTCAGATTGCCAACTGAACAAGCCTACCATTTTGGGGATTCGTCTGACTAGGGAGTTAGGAACACAGCTACACAAGACGGAATTCACTCCTTTCCTGATACAGGGGCAAGTAGATAAATTACTCCCTTAAGGACTGATTCCGAATCTTGAACATAGTGGTCACACCCTCTCTTGGCACGAAAGGAACTTGGTCATAGTAGGACTATGACTTATTGTTTATTAGAGGAACCAATGGTATTTAAAGAGTTAGATGTAACTATAGGGGCAAAACGGTGATTTTAGTCTAACTATACTTACGAGCAATTTGTGAAGGTCATTGCACTATTGATTGGTTATATCAAATGGACACAAAAATTTATTTATAGTGCGAAGAGTGCAGTTGTCAGTTTTTAGTAGAGTGACCGGCAAATAACGGATGTTGGGTAATTTTATTAAAGAATTTAATTAATTATCCGAGTGTTGGGGTTGATGTCCTAAATCTCGTAAGGTCCTATAGTTTGTAAACATTGTATGAACAAACTTTTATGTGATTAATAATATATGATATTTTTATTCACTTTGTCTATAAAATGTGTGATATTTAGTTGCATTAACCACAAACCAATAAACTAACATCCAAGGTTATCGTTGTAACTTAAACATGTATGTGGAAACATACAAGTGGATCATGTTTAAGTGATAACCTAAATGGTCTGTAGTATATGGATAAGGCTGAGTACTTTATCTTGGTGACACTACAAGTATGGCCCGCTTTGTAGGTGTTACAATTGTTATAAAGTGCTATAAATGATCTGATCATGATCATTCATTATTAGACATGCGAACGGGGATATTCTATACAAAGGAGTTTGTATAGAATCGGACCACAAAATGTTAGTCTCATTATATAACACCGTTCATAATAGAGACTTTCATTTCACTAGGATGACCATAGGTAACATGACTTTAATCCTGAGTGAGTTGTAAACTCCTATCTATGAGGGTGGTCCTTTGGTTTATATGGATGAGTGTGGCTAGATCGTCGACTCAACAAGTCTACCATTTTGGGATTCTTCTTATTGGGGAGCTGGGAACTCAACTACACAAGATGGAATTCACTCCTTCCCCGTAGCAGGGGTAAGCAGATAAATCGCTCCCTTAAGGGCTGATTTCGAGTCTTGAATAATGTGGCGACACACCCTCTCTTGGCTCGATAGAGGTTTAGTCATAGTGGGACTATGACTATTGTTCATTAAAGGGATCAGTGGTACTTAAGGAGTTTGATGTAACTATAGAGACAAAACGGTAATTTGGCCCAGCTACACTTACGAGCAATTTGTGAAGGGTCATCATACTGTTGATTGGTTATATCCAATAGACACATAAATATATCTGTATTACGAAGAGTGCAGCTATCGGTCTTTAGTAGAGTAACCGACAGTTAACGGATAGTGGATAATGTAACTAAAGAGTTTAATTAATTATTCACGTACCATTGGAGCTTCAAGTTACAGGTTCATAAGGTCCCCTTGGTAGCTCAAAAGGATTTAATTGAGAATCAGTTTTTGGGTGAATTTGAATTGTTCAAATTAATAAGAGGAATATATAATTAAATTGTTACAATTATATATGATATAATTGTCATAATGTATTTGATACATTATTGTTTAATTGGAGGAAAAAAATATTGAAATGAGATTCAAATATATTTTCTATGAATGTAATTCATAGTTATTAAATTTAATATAAATATGATTTATATTGAATGACATAAAATAGAGAAAAAAAACTATAGTTTATATTGTATATGATACAATATTAACTATAGATTATGTGTTATATTTGATATAATATATAGTTTAATATAAATATGATATGATACGTTAGTTATCATATTTATTTGTATGGTTTATTATTTTGAATAATAACTTTCTATTTTCTCTCCAACCACCTTAGTGGGTGGTTACTGATTTTGTGGCAAGTGGAATAAAAGAAAATTAGGATTTTTCTTCTTCCTGACCACTTGAACGATTGAAGGCATTGGTTGTAATATTGAGATTTTGCAGTAGTGTTCTATGTGTGCTTCAATCTTCTTCCTCCTTCAAACTCAAATAAACCCTCCTAACCAAAATATTCAGAGCCCACCACTTCTAGGTTCTCACCTTGAGAATATCAAAGACTCCCTATGGTAGTGCTGAAGGAGCTCGTCTTAAAAAGATCCTTGAGCGGAAGAGGATTGTCCAACTACCATTTTGATTGAAAAACCAAATTTACAGTAAACATAAAAGATGTGCATTCTTAAATAAATCACATAATGCTTTTTATAAAGAAATAGAGTTCAAGAGATACTACCTTTGAAGAACCTTTCTTCTTGTAAATCCCTCGATCTGTCACGAACCTCGAACTTAGTAAACCTTGAAGACCCACTTCAAGAATTCTCGAACCAACAAAAGACACAACCACTGAGAGCCTTTGGTATTCTCAGAATGAGAGTCCAAGAGTGATGGGTCTCTGATTATTTTAGTTTGGAGGGTTTTTTTTTTAGTTTGGAGGAAGATGAAGATTGAAGAAGACAAAACTCTTTTGTTCGTAGTATAGAAAACTTCAATCGTGTAATGCTCATTGTTAGTTTGTTCGAAAGAAAAGAAAAATAAATTCTTTTATTCTATTTGTCATAAAACCACTTAAACACCCACTAAGGTGGTTTGAGAGAAATGAGGAATTAATATCCAAAATAATAAAATTAATATAAATAAATATGATAACTAACTTATCATATCTTATTCATATTAAACTATATGTTATATCAAATATAACAGGTAATCTATAGTTTTAATATTGTATTATATACAATATAAACTATAGTTCTTTCTCTATTTTATGGCATTTAATATAAATTATATTTATATTAAATTCTAATAACTATTTGAATCTTATTCAAATATCTATTTCTTCCAAATAAACTATAATGTATCAAATACATTATAACAATTATATCATATATATAATTAAATCAATTTAATTATATCATATATAATTAAATTCTCTCTTATTAATTTGAATAATTCAAATTAACCCAAAAACTGATTCTCAACTAAATCCTTTTGAGCTACCAAGGGAATCTTATGGACCTGTAGTTTGAAGCTCCAACGGTACATAAATAATTAATTAAACTCTTTAATTACATTATCTATCATTCGTTAACTGTCAGGCACTCCACTAAAAACCGACAGTTGCACTCTTCATACTACAGATATATTTCTGTGTCCATTAGATATAACCAATCAATAGTATGATGACCCTTCACAAATTGTTGGTAAGTACAGCTGGGCCAAATTACCATTTTGTCCCTACAGTTATATCTAACTCCTTAAATATCACTGATCTCTCTAATGAATAATAGATCATAGTCCCACTATGACTAAACTCCTCTCGGGCCAGAAGAGAGTGTGGTGCCACATTTTCAAGACCCAAAATCAGCCCTTAATGGAGCAATTTATCTACTCATTCCTACTTCAGGAAATGAGTGAATTCCAACTTGTGTAGTTGTATTCCCAGCTCCCCAATCAGACGAATCTCCAAAATGGTAAGCTTGTTGAGTCGGTGATCTAGCCATTCTCACCCATAAAAATTAAAGGACCGCCCTCATAGGCAGGAGTTCACAACTCACTTAGGATTAAGGTCATGTTACATATGGTCATCCTAGTGAAATGAAAGTCTCTATTATGAACGGTGTTATATAATGAGACTAAACATTTCGTGGTCCGGTCTTATACAAACTCCTTTGTATTAAATATCCCACTCGCATGTCTTATACATGAATGATCAAGATCAAATCATTTGTAGTACTTTACAACAATTGTAACACCTACAAAGCGGGTCATACTCATAGTGTCACTAGGATAAGGTACCTAGCCTTATCCGTATACTACAGACCATTTAGGTTATCACTTAAACATGATCCACCTGTATGTCTCCATATACATGTTTAAGTTACAACGATAACCTTGGATGTTAGTTATTGGTTTGTGGTTAATGCAATTAAAATATCGCATATTTTATAGACAAAGTGAATAAAAATATCATATAAGAGTTTGTTGATACAGAGTTTACAAATTATAGAACCTTACAAAATTTAGGACATCAACCTCAACGATCTCCCACCTATCCTAAAGCTAGTGGGGTGTACAAGATAATAAAATATAAGTACACAAAACAATAAATTAGGGTATAACACGCCGAGTACAAGATCTTCAACTTGCCCTAGTAAAATCGTGGTCTGTCCCATAGACCCATACTCTGTAAGTGACCCTCAAACATTGCAGTCGTGAGGGCCTTTGTAAATGGATCAGCAATGTTGTGCTCCAAAGCTATCTTCGTGAAAATCACATCCCCTCGATGCACGGTCTCTCGGATGAGATGATACTTCTGCTCTATGTGTTTGTCGCGCTTATGACTCCTAGGCTCACGGAAATTAACCACAACACCACTATTATCACAATAAAGTGTGATGAACTTTGACATGTCTGGAACAACTTCCAGATCAGTCAGAAATTTTCTGAGCCAAACGGCCTTCTTAGCAGCATCACAAGCATCTAGTACTCAGCCTCCATGGTGGAGTCTGCGATGCACCTCTACTTAGTGCTTCGCCATACTACAACCCCTCTATTAAGAGTGAACACCGATCCTAATGTGGATTTCAAAGAATCCCTATTAGTCTGAAAATCAGAGTCCGTGTATCCTGTAAGGATCAAATCCTTAGAACCATATACAAGATGTAGTCCATCGTTCTCCGTAGATACTTGAGAATATTCTTAACGACTGTCCAATGATCTAGTCCTGGGTTAGACTGATATCTACTTACTATCCCCACTGCATATTAGATGTCAGGTCTAATACATAATATCACATACATCAAACTGTCTACGACAGATGTGTAAGGGACCCGTCTCATATCCTCGACTCTTGAGGTGTCCTAGGACACTGTTCCTTAGACAAAGTAACTCCATGCATGAAAGGAAAAAAGCCCCTCTTAGAGTTCTACATCGAATATTTGACAAGCATATTGCCAATATACGATGGTTGAGACAGTACTAGCATCTTGTTCTTTCAATCTCGAAAGATCTGAATACCAAGAATAAATCAAGCCTCTCCTATATATTTCATTTGGAATTGGGTCGCTAGCTAGTTCTTAACTATGGCCAATAAGCCTACATAATTCCTAATGAGTAGGATATCATTTACATACAACACTAGAAAAATTACTGAGTTGTTGATGATCTTCTTGTAGACACAAGGCTCATCAACGTTATTCTCAAAGCTATAAGATTTGATTGTAGTATCAAATCTTATATTCCAAGATTGAGATGCATGTTTTAGTCCATAAATGGACTGATTAAGCTTGCAAACCTTTTACTCTTGACCTTGGACTATGAATCTCTCTGGCTGCACCATATAAATTGTCTCCTCAAGATTGCCATTCAGAAAAAGCAGTCTTGACATCCATTTTCTATATCTCATAGTCATAATATGAGGCAATGGGTAGGAGGATTCGGATAGGCTTCAGCATGGCAACAGGTGAGAAAGTCTCCTCATAGTCGATTCCCTCTACTTGGGTATAACCTTTTGCCACTAGTCTAGCCTTGAAGATTTGCACTTTCCTATCAGCACCTCATTTCCTCTTGTAGATCCATTTACAACCTATAGGTTTAACCCCATCAGGTTGATCTATAAGATCCAATATTGAGTTGAAGTACATAGACTCCATTTCGAGATCCATGGCTTTGATCCATTCATCTCTGTCAACATCTTCCATTGCCTTCTTGTAAGAAAATGGATCCTCAACCTCGCCATCAACTACCATAGTTAGGATTTCAGTTAAACCCATGTAGCGAATAGGTGGGTTCGCAATCCTCTTGCTACGTTGAGGTTCTCTCAACACTTGAGGTGGATTTGATCTACTAGATGAACTTACTTCAACAACTCTTGTTGAGGTACTAGGCTCTTGAACAACTCTTGTTAAAGATTCAGTAGTTTCTTTGGAAAGTTCATTTAACACGATTTTACTTCTGGGTCTATGCTCCCTTATGTGGTCCTCCTCAAGAAAAGTAGCATTTGTTGATATAAATACTTTGCTTTCTTTAGGATCATAGAAATAACCACCTCCCGCAACCTTGGGTAGCCTACAAATAGGCATAACCTTGAACATGGTTCTAGTTTCTTAGGGTTGGCCTCGAGCACATATGTTGGACAACCTCAGATTTTGAAATGACGTAAACTAGCTTTACGACTATTCCATAACTTCATAGGTGTTTTGGCAACACTCTTAGAGAGAACGCAGTTTAGGATATAAGTTGTAGTATCCACTGCATAACTCCAAAACGAGTTAGGTAAAGAAGCGTAACTCATCATAGACAGAACCATGTCCAACAGGGTTCGATTTCTTCTTTCTAATACACCATTCTGTTGAGGTGTACCAGGTGCTAAAGTTGGGATACTATTCCATGTTTTATCAAATAGTTTTGGAAATCCAGATCCAAAAGCTCTCCACCTCGATCAGATCGAAGTGTTTTAATCATTCTATTTAATGCATTTTCAACTTCAACCTTGAACTCTTTGAACTTCTCAAAAGACTCAGACTTTTGCTGTATTAAATAAACGTACCCATATCTTGAATAATCATCAGTGAAAGTGATGAAATATTCATAACCTCCCATGGCTCTTACATTTATTGAACTACAAAGGTTTGAATGCACTAGCTTTAGAGGTTATTTGGCTCTATGACCTTTTCCAGTAAAAGGCCTTTTAGTCATTTTGCCTTTAAGGCATGACTCACACACAGGTAAAGAATTTTCTTCTAACTCGCTTAGAGGTCCATTCTTCACCAACTTCTCAATCCTATTGAGATTAATGTGTCTTAATCTTAGGTGCCAAAGTTGGGCATTTTCCTTAAGAGAAATTCGAAGTTGTTTATTTTGAGTTACGATAGTTTTAAACATCTCTATGTTATGGAGGGTATTTATTGCTAACGGCCTTAGCACATACAAATTATTTTCCAGTTGAGAAGAACATATATCAACACCATTCTTAGTAATAAACACTTTATTATAAGAAAAATGAAGTTGATATTTACATTCCAAAAGACATTTTACAGACATTAAGTTTCATTTTAAGTCAGGAACAATAAATACGTCATTCAAAATGAGACATTTATTCTGTAAAGTTAACCGGAGACCTACCACTGCCACAGTTGAGACAACGAACCTGATTCCAACTCACATCGTTATCTCACCAGCATCAAGTTGTCGCCAGGAACTAATTCCCTGAAATAAAGAATAAAAATGGTTAGTGGCCCTATAGTCAATTATCCAGGAAGAATCATCATTCTCCACTAAAAAAGTTTCCAAGACAAGCAAATCATATTTACCTTATTTGGCCTTCTTCTTCTCTGTAAAATATTTGGGGCAATTCCTCTTCCAGTGCCCGTCCTGATTACAATGGAAACATTTTCCTTTGTCAACCCTCACTGGTTGTCTACCCTTGGAGCAACAGCTTGTGGGTTAGTAGGAGCCTTCCTCTTACCACCCTTCTTCTTCTCCACTTTCTGGTGCTGGAGGAAGAAGGTGTAAACTTAGTCCTAGAAGTCGAACCTTTGTGGAACTTTTTAGATGATGAAGTAACATTTGCTTCACCCTTCTTCTCCTTGTTTTCAACAAGGATTGCAAAGTCTGCAACTCGTTGAGCAGAGTAGTAAGATTATAGTCAATCCTGTTCAGAACAGCATTTCTATAGAAATAAAGGAAGCTATTTGGTAAAGATTCCAGAATGATGCTAACCTGGCTGGCCTCATTGATGCTTGACTCATTCATTTCAGCCATGTTGAAGTGGATAATCATGTTGAGAACGTGTTCCCGAACAGATAACCCCTATTACATCTGTGAGTTGAAGATGTACTTGAGAGCGTCGTGCTTGAGCTGTGCAGACGGTTGTCCGAACATTCTCTGCAGGTACTCCATGATCTTATGTGCAGTGACCATGGGCTCATGCTTCTTGGCCAAGACTTCGTTAAGGTTGGCCAAGATGTATGCTCAGGCCTTCTCGTTTGCCCTTGTCCATCGCTCATATGCTTCCCGAATATTTCAAGGAGCAATGAGAGCTGGAATGGGAGGACACTCCTCCATAAGGACGAAACAGAGATCATCGATGATTAAAATCATGTTTATTATATATTTTTTTCAACTAGCATAGTTATCGCCAGTTAGTTTATTAGTGGAAAGTAATCTTGGAGTTGCAATAGCCATAATAAAATTGCTGAAACAGAACAAACTTAATTAGGTCTACCTGCATTAAACCACTTTTAGAAAACCAATCAAGTTTTAGCAAAATAGTCTAGTGTTCCCTAAGTGAAATCTATTTTACAATGATGCTTCAGTAAGGCAAGACAAAAGTCACTATAGGGTGATCAAGAGCCCGTTCACTGAAATGAGACATTCTCAACTATTAGACAGAAACAACTCCTTGTAATTGAATCTAATGGTCACCATTGTTCGATTTAGAATTTGTTAACATTTTTAACAATTCCGTGTAAATGTAACCCTTCATTTTAGGTTCTAGAGTCCCGCCCTAATGAGCCAACCTTAGGGAAAAGCCGATTAGGACAAGAGACTAAAATAACTCTATCCATTTATGGAGATCAAATAAAGAGTCATGCAAAACTGCCATCCTTTAGGGGGACACCCACGATACCACGAGGCAATGCATGAAACTTTATCCAACCTAATGAGAGAGACTGAGGAATATGTTGTCACACGTCCCACTCCCACTTACTATGAACACTCTCTCCATTCTCCTTAATATTGACCTACCCAAATGCCACCCGTAGGGGGACACCCATAGTGCCTCGAGGCCGAGGATAGATCTCACAGTGTGAACTTTTAGGGAGAAACGTGTAGAGATTAAAGTAAAGTATCATATACTCCATTTTTCTCCCACTGAGTATTTTACCTAGGGTTCATTAACTTAGAAAATCTTATTACTGATTTTATCTAAGTGGTTTATTTAATTTGCTAAAAAAACAACACTTTCTTTTGATGATTAAACAACTTTGATTCAAGTCTTATTAAACTCTTTAACAGACTTTCATCAAATTTGTATGCATGTAACAAATCTATCTAATTCACCTTTCCAGGTAGGTTCCCAGGTAGGGGTGCTACGTTTCCATCGACTTAAGTATCCCAGCCTAGCCAGAACCAGTCTTAGACAAAAGGTCCCTTATAGATACATTTGTTACATATTTAATCTTTTATTAGGTATCAGTTTAATCTCTATTAAACCGATTTAAAAGGATTAAACTAGAATTTATATCTTATTAGAAACGTGATCTTAGATCTATCTCAATCAAATTTTAAAACACTTTTAAAAATGATTAAAGCCTAAGGTTTGCATGCAACTCTTTATTATTGATTTTAATTCTAATTTCATTTATTATAACACTTATAAGAAATGAAACAATTAAAACCAACCAACATTGCAAGCTAGACATACATAAGTTATTTATAATTATTATAAATTAACCTAAGGTAGTGTCATGCTTCATGCAATGTTCATTCATTACTAATATATAACTTTTATATAACTAAGTAATGAACTAAGCTATAGCATGTTGGGTTGTGTGTCCTAAAACTCGCAGTTTGTAAATTTAAACACATTCTATTATCAATAAAGATGGTATTCAACATTTCTTCGATAAAGTTGTTATTGGATCTTTAAATTGCATTCATACAGTCTAAATCCAATAAACTAAGATCCATGGCTATTACATGAATACTTGAATTTTATGTACAGGCATAAAGATGGATCAAGTTCAATAGCCAAAAAAAACGGTCTATAGTATATGATTAAGGTTGGGTACCTTACTCTGGTAACACTATTGGATGCGGCCTACTCTGTAGATATTACAAGTTGTTATAAAGGTACTATGAACGAAGTGATCCTGATTCGTTCATGTATTGACATGAGAAGTGGGGGCGTCCTATGCAATGAGTTTGATAAGATCGAACCAAGAAATAAGTCGCTCTTACTTTATAACATTGTTTACTGTTTAAGGCTGACTATTTCGCTTAGATGACCTAGGTGACTCGATCTTAATCCTGAGCTAACTATGGGCTCTTGTTTATTCAGGATTATCCTTAGATTTGCATAAGTAAAGATTGGCTCAACAACGCTGAAACAATAAGCCTCCCATTTCAGGGGTAAGACCGGGTAGATAAGTGGGGACATAGGGTGCAAAATGGAATTTACGCCTACCTGATTTAGGGATAGGAGAAAGGTTGTTCTCTTAAGTAACTGAATCTAGGTCTTAAACAAGGGGCCCCACCCTCTCACTAGCCCAATAGGGATCTGATTTAGTAATTGGATCATAAACCAATTGTTCATTAGACGATCAGTAGGAACTTAAGGAGCAAGACGTAATATCAGAGATAAAACATCATATTGACCTAACTGTTATTACGAACAACCTATGAAGGGTCGACTTATTGGTTATGATTAAATCATGTGCACACAAATACATCTACAGTGAGAAGAGTGCAATCATCGAGCTATAGTGGTGTGACTTGATGGTTAACAAATACTGGTTAATTCGGTCTAAAGAGTTTTAGTCAATTAATCTTAATCATTGGAGCTCATGATCTGTAGGTCTAAAGAGTTTTAGCCAATTAATATTAAATTGAGTGAATTTGGAATGATATCAATTTGAATTGTTCAAATTGAATTTCAATTTGAAAATGTTCGAATTGAAATTAGGGTTTGAATTTGAATATGTTCAAATTCAAATTAGGGTTTGTTTAATTATATACGATATAATTAATGTTTAATTTGTTGAAATTAAACGAAATTGGACAGTTTATTATATTTAAATATTGATTTAAATATTAAATTACATGAATAGGATACATGTTTAAAATTAGGTGTGTGATTAATTTAATATTTGATATTAAATTAAATTAATTAATTAAATATGTTTAATTCAAAATCAAATTAATTTCCAACTTTTATCCAATTTGAGAAATTAGATTTTGAAATTCTTGAATTTGGTTAATTGTGAATTAATCAAACTAAATAATTTGGAATTAATTATAGAATTAATTAAATGGGAATTAATGTGAATTTTGAAATTGGAGAAAGTGGGTTTTTCCCACTTTCCCTAAGCATGAGGTGTTCCTCATGCATAATCTCACCTAATTCCACTTGATTTCTCAAGTAGCAGCTGGCCTTGATGAAGAGCTTTAGTGGTTGCATGCTGAGAATGATTAAAAGTTCCTAAACTGAAGAAAAAAATCAGAGTTTGGAAGCTGGAAAATAAGTTTTCTGCTACTTCTTCTTCTTCCTCTTCAAACCCACAAAAATACCTTCACAAATTCACTCAAATCTAAGTTCCACCACTCAAATTCAAGGTTGAGAATAGTAGAGAAGATCTTTTGGTCGTTCACGGTTGATTTGGAGCTGAATTGGAGTGAAGAGCAGCTTGGAATTGGAAGAATTCATCAAAGGTAAGTTCATTTTGAAACCTTGTGTTTTTCTGAAAATGCATGCTTTAGAACTCAAATTAAATGTAATTAGAGTGCTTATTGGTTCTGTTTACTTCCGTTGCGTGCTTGTGTATACCATCATAGCATACATTCCATACAAACATTCAACCTTATATTATAACATTTATAATATAAATGATGCATGGATATGTTATAATGCATGCATACATATATTATAAACTCTTATATTATATGATGCATGAGCCTGCTTTATGTAATTTAATCATGCATACCAATAAATTGTAACACTTATAATATAAAATGATACATGAAACTAAATGCATAATATGTGGTGGGTTTTAAAACTATATGACATACATTATGGCATATAAAATAAACATACATCACATGCATATTTAACTAAAGTTGATGGACTGGGATAGTTAATCTCAAAACTGAAAATAAATGGCTAATCTATTACAAAAGTTGAGTCCACTGGTTCGGAACAAGTGAATCGGGTCTTGAACCGCTCGCCTCAAACCGCTCTACTAAGAACCTTTGCAGCTTGATCGTGTAGCAAACTCCTGATCTTCGAGTAATGAGGTGTCGAGTATAAACGATCGTGTATATGCGATTGCAAAGCTTTTGACTATACAATAAGCATGAAAGTCTATGTGATCGTGTAGCATGCATCGAGTATCGTATACCATGCGATCGTGTAGCTATTGACTATGTGATGAGCATGATAGTCTACACGACTGTTTAGCACGCAAGCTTTGCGTCGAATATCATATACCACGCGATCATCTACCCATCGAGTGCCTATGCGATCATGTAACCAACGCAACATGATCGTGTAACAAACTTTACACGATCGCGTAGCATTAGCTATGTGATCGTTTAGAAAATGCTACACGATTGTGTTGTAAAATCTACACAAACGCATAACAAAGTCTAAACGATCGTTTAATTCTAGCTACACGATGCGCCCAACGCCGCTTCGTCTTCTCCGTCAAAACGCACTGCAACCTTTCTTCTTAAGCTTCATAAACAACTCAAAATTAAAAGAATACAAACTCGATTGTAAGTTTATTGCCCAAAAACGCAGGGGTCCTTACAAATTAACTTTGTAATTTAACAGAAAGTCATAAGAGAGATTACTACCTCAAAACATCCATCAACAACCATCCACATATATTTAACATTTAAACGCAATGCAAAACTTAAAACCCACCTCTACTGTAAACGATTTCAATACAGAAATGGAATTTGGAATTGGGATGCTAACCTGACTTTGATGCCAATTGAATAAACACGTTTTAAAGAAAAACTTGTTGGAGAGGAAGATGCATAATGCTTATATGCGTTGATGATAATGCGTTGAATTGAAGAATATGCGTTAATCGTGTATGTGATGACCATGCGTTCCTATCACAAGTTTTCTTACTTTCTCGCCAAGTATAACGAGAACGCAAGTTTCTTGGGGTGATCCGAGGTCGAACTCAAGGACTTGTAACTCTACATGTTGTGAAGTAATGTGTTTAAGGCAATGAATAAAAGTAAAAAGGAAGAATTTAATGGATTAAACACTACTCCTACTTCTAACTAAAAAGATTGAGCAATGGAAGGTTCGCAATGAGAATTGGTAGAGATGCAACAACTGTTAACACAGTAACGTTCATTATGTTAAGTCGCTCGAGTAATCCTAGCTCGCCACATTAACGCATCGCACACCTCTCGGTGGCATCCGCATGCCTATATCTCTATAATGCATGGTTGCGTCGAGTATAAGATCGTGCCTATCTCTAGGAACAAGGTTTACTTTGCTTTAGTGTGTTCCACTACTTACCCTTTCGGGCAGTTAGTTGTGGCTAATTAGCTCATAGACAAGCATTGCAATAGCCCAAAGACAAGCGTTGCTACAGCCTCACACCAAGTGAAGAGGATTAACTCACTATACTCGCACAATGCACACCTCTCAGTGGGTTGCTACATGCGTTCTCTCTGTAGGCTACATGATTGAGTATGCGACCGCCTTTGATAACTAAACGATGATAAAGATGAAGAAGATGAAGAAGATGAAGAAGATGGCGTTGAAGGAATTAAGATATGCATTGATTACAAAATGTATTAATGTCTTAAGCCAAAATGTAATACAATACAGAGACGAGGAGAAATGGAAGGCTAGATGAAAACAATCTCTTGCTTTTCATCCGAAATGTGTCAAGGCTGTTGGTGGCGCTATGGATGGATGATGGAGAAGTCTCTCTCAAGCTCTATCTCCGGCGAAAACTCCAGTCGTCACTCGAAATAGGTTGTGGAGGTGAAGAATCCTCAAAGAAAATCTCGTTCATGCTCTCATCTATGATCGCAAGCATTTTCCTTAAGGCAGAAGCTCAGATGCTTTGAAGTGAAAGTCCAAGGTGTTATTTATAAAGCTTAAACGCTGACAACGTTTATAATTGTGTTCTGCCTCATTGCTACCTTTGTTGCGGTATGGGCAATGTCAATATCATCTTATCTTGTTGATACTCCCAAAGTATGCGTTCATTCTTGTTTCTTCTTGAAGTATCAACGCATTCCATCCACCTTGCAATCG
Organism: Benincasa hispida; assembly: GCF_009727055.1. Taxonomy (NCBI): domain Eukaryota; kingdom Viridiplantae; phylum Streptophyta; class Magnoliopsida; order Cucurbitales; family Cucurbitaceae; genus Benincasa; species Benincasa hispida. Next base: position 45,509,582 of record NC_052350.1, on the reverse strand, counting down.
TCCTCTTATCATGGCTATTGTTTTGTAGTTGCAGTATTTCATGTGACGAACTGGTCTTCATGAAGATCAACTTTGCGATGGTCTAGGATCAACGCGTGCGATTGATTCCTACAATGGCTGCAAAAATACACTTTGATGCATAAGGTTAGTGAGGATTTTCAGTGCTGATCGATGCAAGCTCACTTTTCTACATGAATCCTTGGTATTGTTAACGCATATTCTGCTTATTAGCTCTCATAATTCTAAGTAAAATGCTACAATAACTTGTATTTCTACGAGCTACCAAGATCCTTGAGTAGAAGCGGATCGTCCAAATTCCATTTTTATTGAAAAACTAAATTTACAGTAAACATACAAGATATGCATTCTTAAATAAATCACAACATGCTTTTTATAAAGAAATAAAGTTCAAGAGATACTACCTTTGAAGAACCCTTCTTCTTGTAAATCCTTCGATCTGTCACAAACCTTAAACTTAGCAAACCTTGAAGACCCTCTTCAAGAATTCTCAAACCAACAAGAGACATAACCACTGGGAGCCTTTGGTATTCTCAGGGTGAGAGTCCAAGAGTGATGGGTCTCTGACTATTTTAGTTTGGAGGGTTTTTTTTTAGTTTGGAGGAAGATGAAGATTGAAGAAGATAGAACTCTTCTGTTCACTCTATCATATAGAAAACTTCAACCGTGTAGTGCTCAACGTTAGTCTGTTCGAAAGAAAAGAACAATAAATTCTTCCATTTCATTTGTCATAAAACCACTTAACCACCCATTAAGGTGGTTGGAGAGAAATGAAAATTAATATCCAAAATAATAAAATTAATATAAATAAATATGATAACTAACTTATCATATCTTATTTATATTAAATTATATCTTATACCAAATATAACAAATAATCTATAGTTTTAATATTATATCATATACAATATAAGTTCTTTTTCTCTATTTTATGGCATTTAATATAAATCATATTTATATTAAATTTTAATAACTATTTGAATCTTATTCAAATATTTATTTTGTTGGAGTATATCAACAAGCAGCGGAAGCAACAAGGATCAATAAGCACTCAAATTCATTAATTTTGGCAGTAACTAAAGCATACTTACATAGTAACAAGTGGGTTTCAAGTCATACCTTTGTAGAACTTCTTCAAATCTCGATTCTCAACTGCAAACTTCTCCAAATCTTATAGCAGACCACCTCAAGATGTTCTCCACTATTCTCTTGGAGCTTTAGATTGAGTTGTGGGACTCAAAGTAAGCTTAAATTAAGGGAACTTGGAGAACTGCAGTAACCCATTTGAAGAGCACCTTCTTCAACACGAATTTTTTAGCAAAAAATCTATATTTTCATGCCTCAATTCCACTCCAATCTTCTCTATATATTATAGACTATCATGCAAAGAAGATGGATGTATGAGATGCAGCTCATGCTTGGAGTTATTGAAGCCAAAGCTGGTAGGTATGTGTGAACAAGTTAAAGATGTAATGGAAAAAACCAAAATTCCATTTGTATTTTTTCTAACTTTTTCAATTTCGATTTTAAAAATCAATTTGATTTCTCCATTGCACTTTATTTTAATTTCACGCATCTATCTCTTCCACACCGAAACCCCCATTTATTGCTCTGGTTAGAAAATTAACTTAATGAAACCAATCGCGCTTCTTTGTGGATCGACTCAGACTTACCACTGTTACTACATCTTTGTAGTAATAGGAGTAGTTCGGTTATTTACAAATTTCTTTTGCTTCGATTTGGAGTCTAATTAACGAAATCGATTCTCGACCTAAACACTCACTGTCACACTCCCTCCTAGTTTACCCTCTAAATCGGAAGAGGATATGACGGCAGTAGTTACCGACCTAGGTGCCAGCACTTACTGCCTAACTTAAGTGAACCTGCTTAAACCTGAATATGCAATGACTTGGCATAAAATACATC
>NC_052350.1:45487823-45505338 GCF_009727055.1 Benincasa hispida | reverse complement strand
ATGGATATATGAAACGGTAATGGATTCATTTCATTCTCGGATCAAGTAGTCATTCAATGTAAATTAAATCATTGTTTTCAGCCAACATATCATATATTCGAATTATGCATGCATAGCTACCCAATCGATGCGAATTAACAAATCTCTATAAACCCAAAAATCAATTAATCCGAACCGAGCGAGCATCCTAATTCCTAATAAAGGCTGGAAAGTTGTGCCCTAACTAACCTACATGCTCCTAGATGCAATTGGTCCTTAACGGCCATAAAAAACTAGAAACACATGCATTAAGATTCAGGATTCAACTATGTTGATTAAATAATCAACTTATTTTTTAAATCTAGATTAAATGTGCGATGCAATGATTCATGGACAGCCTAAAAAAACTAAGCATGCTCATCTAATCTGTGCTACAAAGGTAAATTCAAAGCATGGACGGATACAAAGATACGTGCCAGCTTGAATTTGTAGAATTGTATCAACAACAACGGAAGCAAGAAGGATCATTAGGCACTCTAATTCATTAATTTTGGTAGAATATAAAGCATGCTTTTGTAGAAACAAGTGGGTTTCAAGACATACCTTTGTAGAACTTCTTCAAAGCTCGATCTCCAGCTACAAACTTCCCCAAATCTTGTTGTAGACCACCTCAAGATCTTCCCCACTATTCTCTTGGTGCTCTAGATTAAGTTGTGGAACTCAAAACAAGCTTGAATCAAGGGAATTTTGAGAAGTGCTCACAGCAGCAATTCAGTTGAAGAACACCTTCTTCACCACGAATTTTCAACAAAAATTCTATTAATTGCATGCCTCAAATTCACTCTTAACTTCTCAATATATTGTAGACCATCATACAAGGAAGATAGCTGCATGAGATGCAACTCATGCTTGGAGTAATTGAAGCCTAATGAGATGGGTTTTGTGTGAGCAACTTCAAAGATGATAATGGAAAAAAAATTCTATTTATGTGTTTTTCATCTTTTTCAATTTTTCTAAATTGATTTCAAAATTCAATTTCACTTATGAAATTGGGAAATTTTATTAATTTTAAAAAATTAATTTCATAAATTAATTTTTCTAATAAAATTAATAAATATTATTTAAATAATTTAAATAATTCTAATTAATTTAATATCAAATATCAAATTAATTTTATACAAATCCACCTTCATATATTTAAATCATATGTAAATATTAATTCTCCTATTCCGTTTAATTCTTAAAATTAAACATCTAATTATATCTCATATAATTACTAATTCGTTTAATTTTAATTTGAATGTTTCAAATTAACTTATCACGCTACTCTAAAGCTAACCCATTTACAAGCTAGTAGGGGGACCTCGCAGACCTACAGATCATGGGCTCCAACGATCCGAGATTAATTGGCTAAACTCATTACACCGAATTAACCCACATTCGTTAACTAATGGGTCACTCCACTAAAGCCCATAGTTGAACTCCCCTCATTGTAGATATATTATGTCCACTCGATATAACCATGATTAGTAAGTTAACCCTTCACAAGTTGTTCGTAATAACGGTTGGGTCAAATGTCTGTTTTATCCCCGAGATTATCTCTTGTTCCTTAAGTCTCACTAATCCTCTAATGAACAATTGATTTGTGATCCAATCAACAAACGGAGTCCCTCTCAGACCAATGAGAGGGTGGGGCCCCTTGTTCAAGACCAGCACTTAAGGGAACAACCTCTCTACTATCCCTAAAAGCAGGTAGGAGTGAATTTCTTCTTGCACCCTATGTCCCTAGCTATCTACCCAGTCTTACCATGAAATGACGGGTTATTGAGTCATCACTATTGAGCCAACTCTCACCTATGCAAATCTAAGGATAATCCCGAATAAACAGGAGTTCATAGTTAGCTCAGGATTAAGGTCAAGTTATCTAGGTCATCGCTTTGAAATAGTCAGTGTTAAACAATAAACAATATTAGTAAGAGTGACTAATTTCGTGGTCCGATCTTGTATAAACCCATTTGCACAGGACGCCCCCACTCTTCATGTCATAACATGTACGAATTAGGATCACTTTGTTTGTAGCACTTTATAACTCTTTGTAATAACTACAGAGTACGCCGCATCCAATAATGTTATCAGAATAAGGCACCTAACCTTATTCATATACTATAGATCATTTTGACTATTTACTCGAACCAGATCCACTTTTATGTCTCCACATAAAGTTCAAGACTCATGTAATAGTCATGGGTCTTTTAGGTTTACTGGATTTCTAATAAGCAATACATATATTCAATAACAACTTATTGAATTTTCAGAATAAGTTTTATTGTTTACAAACCACGAGTTTTAGGACATAAAACCCAACATATTTCCTCAATAACTATAATATATCAAATACATTGTAACAATTATATCATATATATAATTGAATTAATTTAATTATATCATATATAATTAAATTCACTCTTATTAATTTGAACAATTCAAATTAACCCAAAAATAGATTCTCAACTAAATCCTTTTGAGCTACCAAGGGGATCTTATGGACCTGTAGCTTGAAGCTCCAACGATACATGAATAATTAGTTAAACTCTTTAATTACATTATCCATCATCCGTTAACTGTTGAACACTCTACTAAAGACCGACAACTGCACTCTTCACACTACAGATATATTTCTATGTCCATTGGATATAACTAATCAACAATATGATGACCCTTCACAAATTGCTCGTAAGTACAATTGGACCAAATTACCGTTTTACCCCTATAGTTACATCTAACTTCTTAAGTACCACTGATCCCTCTAATGAACAATAGAGCATAGTCCCACTATGACTAAACCTCTCTCGGGCTAGGAAAGGGTGTGACGCCACATTATTCAAGACCCTGAATCAGCCCTTAAGGGAGCAATTTATTTACTCATCTCTGCTTAAGGAAATGAGTGAATTTCAGTTTATGTAGCTATGTTCCCAACTCCTCAATCAGACGAATCCCCAAAATTGTAGGCTTGTTAAGTCCGCGATTTGGCCACTCTCACCCATACAAATCAAAGGACCACTCTAATAGGCAGGAGTTCACAACTCACTCAGGATTAAGGTCATGTTACCTATAGTCATCCTGGTGAAATGAAAGTCTCTATTATGAATGGTGTTATATATTGAGACTAAGCATTTCGTGGTCCGGTCTTATACAAACTCCTTTGTATAGAATATCCCCGCTCGCATGTCTAATACATAAATGATTAGGATTAGATCATTTAGCATTTTACAACAATTGTAACACCTTAAAAGCAGGTCATACTCATAGTATCACCAAGATAAGGTACCTAGCCTTATCCATATATTAAAGACCATTTAGGTTATTGATGCTTGATTTTATGAAGTGGAAATGTGGACGATATGCATTGATGTAATTGTGTTGTGCACTCAAGTTTCCTCAGCATTGATGTTTACGTTGATGAAAAAAATAAATAAACAAATGCGGCAGAGTTTGAAAAGAGTTGGTAAATGGAAGATGTGATGGGTATGCGGTGAACGGGTTGAGAAGGGTTTTGGCTAACACTTCTTAGAATGTGTTCATGCCTTGTGATCATGCAACATGCATACAATAGTAAACTACCTCTCGATGCGAATGTTACGCCTTCTAATGCTAGAATGCATGCGATATATGCGTTAAGTCTATAGGACCTACACATAAGCCTCTATTCTTATTTATGCGATGATAGGATAGCACACACACAAATAAGGTGACCACATAATATCATTCCCATCTCTAGGATGCATGTGATGTAGATTGACAAACAGAGCTTATCTCTAAGTCTCTATCTCTTGTTTATGCAGTTATAATCTTGCTCTTTCGAGTCTAGATTCTAACCTAGCTCTCTCGAGACATTAGGTTCTTTCTTTAGACTTTCTCTTGAGTAACTCTAAAGGGTATTTTGCACAGCATAAAACAAGACAATCGCAAGCAATGAACTTCCTAGGTCATGTTAGCTTAGTTCTTCTCAACTCATTCAACCAGTTTAGCTACTCATGCGTGCTAAGAGAGTGCACAACTGTAGAAATAGAACTTCCATTGTATACATGTAAAGATGAAGTACAAAATAACAATGCAAGTATAAAATAAAGAGTCTGGTAGCAATCTCTTACTGCCCAGGCTTTTACACTGTTTTTCTATTCGTGCTCAAAATATAATCTCGCTCTCGCAAGAATCGGCCCACTCTCTGCTACTACGCCCCAAGGTTCTCTCTCGAGTTGCCCTGAGCGATCTCAAGTGTCACCACTCTTCTCTTGCTCCACCTTAAAATGAAAAGGAAAACTATGGACAAAGGCGTGAACTTGTGGAACAAAGAATAGCTGAACTGGTTAACTGATCAACTCCTTTTCTGAAGGTTGCCCTTGGTATTTATAGACATCCAAGGTGAACGACGGCTTCTCTCTCATGATTGTATAGATGGGACGGCTTTAATTCCTGACTGATACGCCGAATATTTGTCACCGAAAAGTTGAATGTACTTGTGATCGTTAATGGTTGTCAACTTAATTCGGATTCGACTGTCATCAGCTTTCTATCCCATCGCGATTAATTAGCCTTTCACCCAGATGCGCCCACCATGTTGCGCTGACCAAGTTGCGGCGATCCTTCTCGAGCGAATGTTTGCGAACACAATCATCATAAAGCCTTGCGGTGAAGTTTCGCTCGACCAATGATTTCTTATGATCACAATTCTTGCATTGTGTTAACGCATATTCTGCACAAAAATACAAAAATCAACTGTTCTAATGCGATGAACGCATGCAACCACAATATTATGAAATTGATGCTTAATGGACGTAAGTTAACATATTTCATCAACGCAATCCAACATTGTTTACGAACTTAGCACTATGATAACATGCATTTCTGCCCGTTATCAGTTATTATTTAAACATGATCCACCTGTATGTCTCCACATACATGTTTAAGTTACAACAATAACCTTGGATGTTAGTTTATTGTTTTGTGGTTATTGCAACTAAAATATCACATATTTTATAGACAAAGTGAATAAATATATCATATATTATTAATTACATAAGAGTTTGTTCACACAAAGTTTACAAACTATAGGACCCTACGAGATTTAGGGCATCAACCCTAACAAGTGTCTCATTTTTAGTTTGAGAAGTTCTTGAAGAAAGTCTTCATGTTTTTTCTAAGTTCGAGGTTCGTGACTCTTCGAGGGATTTACAAGAAAAGTTTTTCAAGGGTAGTGTCTCTTGAACCCTTTTTCTTTATAAAAAGCATGTTGTCATTTGTTTATGAATGCATATCTTGTATGTTTACAGTAAATTTAGTTTTCAATAAAAATTGAATTTGGACGATCTGCTTCCGCTCAAGAATCTTTGAGAAACAAGTTCCTTCACCGAGTATCGTTGGAGCTTCAATCTACATGTCTATAAGGTCTCCCTCTGTAGCTCAAGAGTGATTTAATTGAGAATTATTTTTGCATTAATTTGAAATGTTCAAATTAATTGAGGGAATTAATTATATATGATATAATTAAATTAATTATATATGTGAATAATTAATATAATGTATTTGTTACATTATAATATGAGAGGAATTTGAATATGATTCAAATACTAATTATATGAATGAGATTCATGTAATTAAATTTAATATAAATATGATTTATATTAAGATGAATTAAAAGTTTAGATATGATCCAAATATCATTCATATGGATGAAATCCATATAAATGGATTTAATATAAATGTGATTTATATTAAGTGCCATATATGGGTGAGAAAAAATAAAATCTATAGTTTATATTGAATTTGATGCAATATAAAACTATAGGCTATATGTTAAATTTGATATAACTTATAGTGTATATATATAATAAAGTAGTTATCACACACACACACACACACACACCCCATTCTCTCAAGTTAACTTACATGAGATTTAAGAAGTTGAATTAATCATATTCTTCCTCAATTCACTCTAGGAGAAGAGTTCTCTCTTGGAAAAATTAACAGAGAAGAAAAGTTCTTCTCTTCCCTTTCCTCCTCTCCATCTCTTTCCCTCTTCCAAGGATTCAAGCAACGCCCACAACTCTTGCTTGAGTCATTTATCCCAAGACAATATAGAGGGTTCTCGAGTGGTGGTGTTCCACGTGGAGAAGTAGATCAATTCGTGATCCTTTCGAGGGAGTTTTTAAAGAAAAGGTTCTTCATAGGTAAAGGTTTCTGAAACCCTAAGTATTCTTTTGTTTAAAGCATGCCATAATTATGTAAATGCATATCTTGTTCTTGTTTTACTATAAAACTTATATTCAATAAAAATGAAATTTGGACGATCTTTGCTTCCGCTCAAAGGATCTTTTTCGAAAAATTTCCTTCAATTGGTATCAGAGACAGGTTATAGGTTTCTGATTTCAAATTCCATTCATTTTATTGAATTGTTTTACAGTAATGGTGGGTTTTATATCCTGCATTCTGGTTCATGCGATGAATGATTGTGGATGTAATTTGTTGATGGATGTTTTGGGATAGAACGCTCTATTTAAGGCTTTCTTTAATTTACAAATTTGGTTTGTAAAGACCCCTGCGTTTTTTGACATTAATGTTGCAATCGAGTCTATAATTTGTAAGTTTGAGTCACTCGTGTTATTCCTGGGATGCTTCAAAGAAGAGTTGTAGAGCATTGTTTCGATGAAAAAGACGAAACAGAAGTTCCAGATCGTGTAGCTACAGCTAAACGATCAGGTAGCTCTTGCTATGCGATCAGGTAGCTTTTGCTACACAATCGTATAACATTTGCTAAACGATCGCATAGCTAATGCTACGTGATCATGTAGAGTTTGCTACATGATCGTGTGGCATTTGCTACACGATGGCATAGATGCTCATTGCATGGTTGCTAGCTAAGCGATCGCGCAGTCTTTCATACACGATGGCATAAATGCTCATCGCATGGTTGCTAGCTAAGCGATCGCACAGTCTTTCATACAGGATCGCATAGATGCTCTTCTAGCTACGCGATCGCGCAGTCTTTCATACACGATCGTATAGATGCTCTTCGCATGGTTGCTAGCTATGCGATCGCGCAGTCTTTCATACACGATCACATAGATGCTCTTCACATGGTTGCTAGCTATGCAATCACGTAGTCTTTCATGCTCATCGCATAGTTCATTTGCTACACGATCAACTATAAGGTGGTTCATTGAAGGGCTGTTTGGTTTGAACGGTTCAAGACCCGGTTCACATGTTTCAAACTGGTTGACTCATTTTTTGTAATAGTTAGCCTTTTATTTTCTCCTTTTTAGAGGTCCTATCTCGGTCCACCAATTGTTAGTGTAAATGTACATACGATGTATGTTTAAAATTATATGTCATAATGTATGTCATATAGTTTTAAAACCCGCCATAGGTTATACATTTATTTTCATGCATCATTTATATTATATGTGTTATAATATATGTATATGCATGATTTAGTTTCATAGTATGCTCATGCATCCTATAATATAAGTGTTATACTATATGCTTGCATGCATAAATAACATAATCATGTATCATTTATATTATAATAGTTATAATATATAGTTTGAATGTATGCATAAGATGTATGTTATTTATTTTCATTACTTTCTTATATATATAGTAATGAAATGAACATTGCATGATGCATGACATTATTTTAGGTAATCTTATAAGCGTTATAATTTTATAAAGTATGTCAATCGATGCAATGTAGGTTTTAATTTGTTTCATTTACTTTATAAGAGTTATAAATAAATGAAATTAAAAATTAAAAATCAATATTAAGAGTTGCATGCAAACTTATATGAAATCATTTTTTAAGATGTTTTAAAATATGATTGAGATAAACATGAGTTCACAAATTTCTAATGAGATTAGAAATTAGATTAATCTTTTTTAATCGGTTTAATAGGATTAAATTGATTTCAATAAAAGATTAAATTTGTAGCAAATATATCTATAAGGGACCTTTTGTTTAATGCGAAATTTGGCTAGGCTGGGGTACTTAAGTTGACGGAAACGGAATACCTCTACTTGGGAATCTACCTGGAAAGGTGAATTAGATATATTTGCTACAAACATGCAATTGTTGGCCTATGAAGTATGTGTCAACCATGAGGCTAAGTGTGAGAAGGAGAATACGGCCATTTGGACTATGCGTTGGCCATGAGAGACATGTTGGACGCATGGAGTAGTTGGCCAAAACCATTCGAGGTTAAGTGTGGTGGTCGAGCATAGCTATGTGATGAAGAGCCCTAGTCATGCATTGGGTAACTTTGATATGCGTTGATGTTGAGGGCAAAGCCATGTGCCAAAGCTATTTGAGGTTAGTTGGTCGCATTAGGAGGCCATGCCACAAGGCTATGCATTGGTCTTGGCCTCACAGATGCATAGGACAACGTTGGTTAGGCTTGAAGTTTGTGATAGGGGTGGAAACGGTTCGGTATGGTGGTCAAACCGAATCGAACCGAACCGAACTGTATAGTTCAGTTTCAAATTCGGTTTTGGCATTTTTAAAAATCTATGTTATATTCGTTTTTAATTAAAAATGGTTCAGTTCGGTTTTGTTCTTTAAATTAAAAGTAGTTCGGTTTTAAATTCAGTTTTACTCTTTTTTAAAATATATAAATATATATATTAGTTACAAACGATTTTGTTCGGTTCCAAATTCGGTTTTCGAAAGTAAAACAGAACCGAATCGAATTAATTCGGTTTCAAAATTTCTTCAAACCAAATCGAATCGCATTTTTCGGTTTCATTGAGTTTTTTATTCGGTTTTTAGAAACAATTCGATTTTTGCGGTTTGAATGGCCACCCCTAGTTTGTGATATGAGTGGCATGTGATGGAAGGATGTGTTGGTCTTGGTCCAAATGGACGCATGTGCCAAGGGTAAGCCGTGCGAGAGGAAGGGTGTACGACCAAAGGGTATGCGATGGTATTGAGGTTAGTGTGGCGCATGGGAGGTGATGCGTTGGCCAAGCCATGCACCATGAGGGATGTTGTATGCGTTGACAAGGAAAACTCGGAGGGCAAGATTGAGTTGTTAACTCATCCGGACATATGGCTAACTAAGGGATGTCTTGAATTTCATGCAAGTTGAGGTGGACACATGACAAGACATGCAAAGTGAAGCATATGCGTTGGCTAAGGGAGAGGAAGACACTTCAGGGCCAATGTAACAAGGGGTTGGCATTGGCAGCATGAGATGAAGGCACATTGACAAACAACCAAGCTAGAAGTGTCAAGCTGGGAAGAGCTTTGGGCGCCTATAAATAGGGCATGTTGGGACAATCAATTCTCATAATCCACTCGTGCCATTTGAGTGAAATTAGTGCGAAAATGTTTAGAAAGGATTGTAATGAGGGGTCTCAGGCTGCCGTTTTAATTAGAGCTCTGAAGAAGGTGGAAATTGCATTGAAAGTTAGGTGGTCCAGTTGATCGCATAGGCCTATCGCCCAACACTGTCGCGCATCCTCGCCAGCACGAGCGCTCACACACGCCTCGCTGCCCAACGCGCACGGACGCATCCCAGGCACACTCCCAGATGCCTAGCGCTGCCCTGTGTGAGGTCTGCCACCCATATGCATGCATTCCAGCCCACCTTGCAGCACAACGCCCATCAACTTGCCAAAATAACTTCTAAAGGGGCTGTTTTGGTTATTTTAAAGGGGGTAAGCTGGTTATTCCAGTTTTTAAGGTTATTTAGAGAATAATTTGGAATTATTGGAAAAGTTATAAACTAATTTGGGTTTCCTTTGGAAATAGGAGAATTTTAAGGAAACAGGGCCAAAAGCTGATTGAGGAAATTCCTGAAAAAGTGACCAAGAGAAAACTGTGAGTGATTTTAAATGCTTTATGAATGTTTTATGAATGTTTTATTAATGTTTTAGTTGTGATCCTTGACGATAGGATCCAGTATAGCTCTATGTACACATAGGACAAGTTCAAAGGTTAGGATAAAGGGGTGAGCAAAAGGGACTCTCCCTTAAACAAGGCTAGGCTAAAGGGTCTCTCCGTCAAATATAGATTAGTTAAAAGGTTATGGAAAAAGGGTTCACACCTTAGTTTAGATTATGATTGGAAGTTGAGCAAAAAGGTCTCTCTCTCAGCTAACGATATGCTTGGATATGATATGTTAGAAAGGGAGATGAACAAAAGGGTTCTCTATGCCTTCAAGATGATAAGGCCATGCCTTCAGAAAAGATAAGTTTAAGTTGTTATACAGACATGATGTGCTTGTCTAGTACTCAGTTCAGTTATTAGCTTCCAGTTTGTGCATAAGTTTTATGTTATGTTATAAGTCACTCATTGGACTTCTTGAAGCTCATTCGTTTCTTTTATATTTTTCTTCCTAGGTAGTGAAAGAGAGAAGTTCCAGGGTGCTGCTAAGGTCAAGATCTGCCACGCCACAACCGCAACTTTCAAATTTAAATTGTTGTATAAACATTTGTAGTTAAGTCTGGAAGTTGTTTAAGCATTATACTATTTGTAATAAATTAAGTTTAGTCAAACAGTTGTTGCTTATTTACTTGACTTAAAATTTTGTAAGTGCAAAAGGTTCAAATGAGCAGTAGGTATCACAAAAGGGTGGGTCGTCCTCACGCCTCCTTTCGGGTTCAAGAGGTGAGCTCAGAATGGGGTGTGATATTGAAAATCATAGAGACGAAAAAATGCTTTGGAGAGAGAAAAATATGTAGAGACGTGAAGATACAAATTTTGAGACACAAATATAAATTTTAAGAGAGAAGTCATACCTAATAAGTTTAGAAACATTTATGCCCGGTGACCATTTCGTTTGTAGTTTTAGTTTTTGAAAATTAAACCTAATGCCTCTCATTTTCTTACCATGGTTTGTATCAATCTTAAGTATAAGAGTTCAACTCTTAGCCAAATTCAAAAACAAAATTAAGTTTTTAAAAACTATTTCTTTTTTTGTTTTGAAAAATTTACTTGATTTTTGAAAATATGGGTAAAAATAGATATCAAAACAAGAAATTTAGGTCTTGTTTAGTAAACATTTCGTGATTAGTTTTTGGTTTTTAAAAATAAAGCCTATTTCCTCCCATTTCTTACAATGATTTGCATCTTTTTTAAGTATAATGATTGAATTTATAGCCAAATTCCAAAAATAGAAACAAGTTTTTAAAAGCCACTTTTGTTAGTTTTCAAATTTTGGCTTGGATTTTAAACCATCGGTAAAAGGTATATAAGAAAAAAATTTAGAGGTAAAAACAGTGTTTATAGACTAAATTTTCAAAAACAAAAAACAAAAAATAAAATGGTTACTAGACGAGGCCTTAGAGGTGGAAGAAGTATTTATAGGCTTAATTTTCAAAAATTTAAAACTAAAAACCAAATAGTTATCAAACAAAACTTAAAGAAATATATTTAGAAAGAGAAAAATGTTAAAAAGAGGTTAGCTACATACAAAATTAAAGAAATGAAAGTTAAGAGTAAGGATAAATTTTAGAGAGAACAAAGATTTACTGAGAGAGTAAAGTTAAAGTGTCATTTTTTTCTCTCTCTCTATCATTTTGACCTCTATAACTTCTATTTATTCATTTTTCTAATATAGGTCTTACAATGTAAAATTTGTAGATAAAAAATGTTGAGAAGTTTGAAATATATTATTAGGTAGAAAATATTGGTTGGGAAAAGAGAAAAATGAATTGGTTATCGAACAAACTTGTTTTTATAAAACTAAAAACAAAAGTAGAAAATCAATTGGTTATCAAATGACCCCTAAAGAGCCGTTTGTTTCGTGAGTATTATTCTAGATTCCTATGGATTGAAAATCTATATTATCGTATTTGTTTTGTGGTATTATAAGATGTCTCGTCATTTGGGGATTTCTAATCATCCTAGAATGTCCTTGCTGAGGGCATGTCGAGAGTTTTGAATGTCTTCTGAAACAAGGGTTTTATGGATTCCATCCTCATTTTATGTTTTTGCCATTTTTTAAAATTTATCACGCTTTTTTATTTCTGTTATATAATTAAAATAAATATTATCAACCACATATATCACTTTTTTATATCATAGTTCTCATTATTTTTTTAGCGAGGTATTGAAATCGAAATTCAAATTAATATTTATTTTATACAAAAAAATCTTGAATTTATTATATATTATTTTGTTGAGAAAAAGAACATATAAAAAATAATATGAATTGTAAAATAAGTTCAAAATGACAAAAACAAATATGTTATATTAGTTCAAATTGTATTAAATAATTATAAATGAATAAATAGTCATGAGGATATTCTTGGAGCAATATATAAATTTAATACATTCCTAAATAGAAATCCTACAAAATAATTATGTTTATCAAAATATTCCAAAATATCTATAAACATATTACTGTAAAACAAATATATTATATAAAGATATCAGACATTTACAATTCTAAACATATAAAGATTTCGGTCATCTATATTCCAAAAAAACAAATTGACCCTAAAAGAATATATTTTAAAATTTAGGGATCAACTAAAAATTATACTCCTTGTTCTAATATATATATATATATAAATAAAGAGATTCAAACCACATATTTCGTAATTATTAAAATACTCGTATGCCAATTGAGCTATGTTTAGTTTGGCAAATAAAAACTATACTCAAAACTCATGAACTACTTTAGTTTTTTTTCTTTTTTAAGCTATGGACCAAAAATAGTTTTTTTTTCTCCAAAGTTTTTATTGAAATTGGTAATTTGGTATAGGTCTAGAATCTAGAAGACATTTTATTCTTTGGATATGTTAAAATAACGTGATTGGTGGAAAGTTATTGAAAGTCAAATTTGGACAAAGAATGGTAGAACTTAGGGACTGTTTGGGGCGCTGAGATTATATAGGATATGGGGAATTCTGATGTCTAGAGAGTTCTGATGTATGGGGAGTTCTGATTTCTGTGTTTAGGTGTGCAGAGTTGTTATGTCTGAGTTGATATGTCTGTGTTTGGGTGTGCAAAGTTGTTATGTCTGAGTTGATATGTCTATGTTTGAGTGTGCAGAGTTGTTATATATGAGTTGATATGTTTGTGTTTGGGGGTGTGCAGAGTTGTATATCTGAGTTCATATGTCTGTGTTTGGGTGTGCAGAGTTATTATATCTTAATTGATATGTTTGTGTTTGAGTGTGCAAAGTTCATATGTTAGTGCTATCTGGTTCAGTTTATGTACTCTATAATAATTTATTTGTATGAACACTATATATATTTTTTTAATCTTATATTCCAATTATTGTATCCATCCTATTTAAAATAAGACACTGATTGCATTTTTTTTCCCAATATCAAGATATGGTATACAATTCAATTTTATATTATTCATTCCAAACTTCTCATTAAAGAAAGCCAAATGATTTTACAAAATAATGTTAATTTGCATCCATCATGGGTAAATGAACTCAAATCCATTGGTTGAGTCATTAATGGAGTGGTTGAATGGGTGGAAATATCCAAGTGGAATGGTTGAATGGGTAGTCATTAATGGGTAGGGGTGCTTCGTCTTCTAGGGTTTAACACTGTCGCTGGTGGGTTTTGTCCTAGATGGCCGTCCGTTCGTCTGGTCTCCATTCCGTTCGAAGGTCTCGTCTCCTCGTCCATATAGATTCGTTTCGTTTCGTTCGTCTGGTCTGGTGGGTTTGTTCATCTACCATTTTCATCTTCAGTTCGATTTGCCAGTTTATGATCGGGTTTCAGTTCGCTCAGACTGGTTCGTTCCGATTCACGTCAGTTCGTTCCAGTCAGTCGCTGTTGATTCGTCCGAGGTATTTCAAGTCGAGGTGGTCGCTGTTGGTTCGATTCGCTCAGACTGGTTCGTTATTGTTCTGGGTTTGTTCGTGCCTTTGAGTGTTGAGGTTCGGGTTAACCACGGTGGAAGCGAGTGATGATGGTGCATAAGTGGTCGCCTTTAAGACTAAAGGAAAAGAATGGAGGTCGAGTTGCTCGGCAACCCTTTCGTCTGGTTAGACTGGAGATCGATTTGGGTCTAGATGCTTGTTCTTCAGGGGTGAAGGATTTAAGGTTGTCTGACGGTCGTTCTGAGGAGGGTGAAGGGTCTGGTACGAGGAGTGTTGACAAAGTAGGGCTGGAGAGGTCGACGGTGGGTGTTCCGAAGGCGGTCGAAGGGAAGCCACTGTCATCTAACCTAGATTTGATAGCAAGTCAGGTTGTGGGGTTTGATCTAGGTGGGCTGGGTTTTGGGTCAGTTGATGGGTAGGGGAGTTTGGGCTCGTGTGGAGTTGTGAACCAGGGTCTGAAGGGTGTGTCTGGGAGCCTTGAGGGTGTTGGGGGCCCGGATGAAAATCGGGTTATGAAGGGTGTTGGGTTGGGCCTTGAAGGAAATGGGGTAAACGGAGTTGAAGGGAGTGGTCTGGTGCGGGTGTTTCTGGTGGTTTTGGTCACGGCGTGAAAGGGGTAATTCGTGGACGACCCTTTTTGGGTCGAAGTTGAGGGGAAATTTAGAGTTCATTCCCCTAGTGGTTGAAGATGATAAAGTTATTGTTGAACCCTGTGAGGAGATTATTGATGAGGGTGTTTGTCTGTGGGAGAAATCTTTGGTTGGTCATTTTGGATGCCAAACTCCCGTATTCTGTTATTTGTCGAATTATTCAGAGAATTTGGGGACGCGTAGAGATGCCAACTATTACCTTGTTGGAGAACGGTTTGATTATCTTTAAATTTCAGAAGGTAGAGTCAAGGGATTGGGTGTTGGAGAATGGTTCGTGGCAGTTGGGTGGCAAACCTATCTTATTACGACAGTGGTTCCCAGGTATTGTTCCTGAAACCTTGGTTTTTTATTCTGTTCCTATCTGGATTAAACTGGAGCGTGTTCCCCTGGAGTTGTGGACGGATAGGGGTTTAACAGTGTTACCTAGTGTCATGTGTAAACCTGTTTCTTTTGATGTTGCAACAAGAAAGCGATGGCGGTTATCGTATGCGAGGGTCTGTGTTCAGGTGGATGGTGATTCGTTAATGCCCATTTTAGTCACTATTAGAATGTGGGGTCAAGAGTTTATGATTCCAGTAGTGTATGAGTGGAAACCTCGTAGGTGTGCTTGCTATGGATCCTTTGGGCATACTGGGGCTGTGTGTGAGAAGCAGGGTATGGAAAAGGGTCAAGAGTTGTGTATTGTGGGGGTGAATGAGGGGTGTTTAGGGGAGAATAGGGGTATTGAAAGTGTGAGAAAGGGGCAGGATGTGGGTATTGGTGCGAGGAGAGATAGCCCAATGGATGGGAGTAAGGGTGTGGGGAGTGTTGGCGAGTTTACTATGGTCNATAGGTTTGGTCCTAAGTCAGTCATGTTGGAAGAGGGGGTGTTTCTAGTGGTTTTGGATACGGCGTGAAAGGGGGTAATTCATGGGCGGCCCTTTTTGGGTCGAAGTTGAGGGGAAATTTAGAGTTCAATCCCCCAGTGGTTGAAGATGATAAAGTTATTGTTGAACCCTGTGAGGAGATTATTGATGAGGGTGTTTGTCTGTGGGAGAAATATTTGGTTGGTTGGTTTGTGGATGCCAAACTCCCATATTTTATTATTTTTCAAATTATTCAGAGAATTTGGGGACGAGTAGAGATGCCAACTATTATCTTGTTGGAGAACGGTTTGATTATCTTTACATTTCAGAAGGTAGAGTCGAGGGATTGAGTGCTGGAGAATGATCTGTGGAACTTAGGTGGCAAACCCATCTTATTACAGTAGTGGTCCCCATGTATTGTTCCTGAAACCTTTGTTTTTTATTCTATTCCCATTTGCATTAAACTGGAGCGTGTTCCCCTAGAGTTATGGACGGATAAGGGTTTAGCAGTGTTAGCTAGTGTCGTGGGTAAACCTGTTTCTTTTGATGTTGTAACAAGAGAGCGGCGACGGTTATCGTATGCGAGGGTTTGTGTTCAGGTGGATGGTGATTCGTTAATGCCTCCTTCAGTCACTGTTAGAATGTGGGGTCAAGAGTTTATTATTCCAGTAGTGTATGAGTGGAAACCTCGTAGGTGTGCTTGTTGTGGATCCTTTGGGCATACTGTGGCTGTGTGTGAGAAGCAGGGTGTGGAAAAAGATTAAGAGTTATGTATTATGGCGGTTAATGAGGGGTGTTTGGGGGAGAATGGGGGTATTGAGAGTGTAAGGAAGGGACAGGACGTGGGTATTGGTGCGAGGAGAGTTAGCCCAGTGGATAGAAGTAAGGGTGTGGGGAGTGTTGACGAGTTTACTATGGTCAGTCGTTGTAGGCAGGATAGAGGAGGTGTAGGGCATAGGGGTGGTAGTGGGTCATTGAATTTGGGGCCCTTGAGGAACATAGTAGTTTATGGGTCCCCTGGAATTACGAGGTTTGTAAAGCATGTTGATGATCGCAATAAGTTTTATATTTTTTGTGATGAGAGGGGAGACTCGTTGGCTTTGGCTTTAATGCAGGCAAATCCTGATCCATTATCTGTTATGGATGAGATGTTCGAGAGTTCGGGCAAAGGCCCAGTGGGAGGTGGTAGGTGTGATTTGTTGCAAGGTCCATGATTTGGTGTTCCTGGAATGTTAGGAGGTTAAATGACCCTGTTAAGTGTAGAATGGTGGCAGACTTTCTGGCTTTATCCTCTGTTACTTTCTGCTGCTTGCTTGAGACAAGGGTTCGTCACAAAAATTTTGGTATGGTGATAGGTAGGTTTGGTGATGCATAGACTTGTGTGTGTAGCTATAGTATGCGAGGAGTTGAGAGGATCTGGGTGATGTGGTGGAAGAGTGTCTATGAGTTTTCTATTGATGTCAGTAGGGATCAGTTCATTTCTGGAACCTTAATGGATATTGTATCTAGTGCTAGGGTACATATTGGTGTTATGTATGCCTTTAATCACGTTAGCGAGAGGAAGAACTTGTGGTCTCAGCTGATTGATGTGTGTGTCTCGTGCAGCTTCCTAGAGTTGTTTTGGAGGATTTTAATGTTATTTGTAGTAGCTCGGAGGGTTTTGGTGGTTGCCCTAGCTTGAGGGAGATGGGGGAGTTTTATGGGGTGTTACTGGAGGTGGATCTGGTTGAGTTGGGTGTGACAGGTAACTGGTTTACTTGGACTAGTAAAATTCAGGGGAATAGTATCTTACGTCGGTTGGATCGATGCTTGTCTATTGAGGTGTGAAAGGTAGCTTTTCTGTATACGGAGGTTAGGGTTGGTCAGTGGAAAATTTCTGATCATATCCCTCTTCTGGTTTCTACAGGGGAGACGAGGAGTAGGCCGCCTCCCACTTTTCGTTATTTTTCTCATTGGGCGGAGGCTAGGGGTTTTATTGATACTATCAGGTCAGTGTGGAGAAGGACTGAGGATGTATCTCTTATGGTTAGCTTTGTGCGAAATTTGAAGGCAGTGAAGAGAGTTTTACGTGCTTCGTTTGGGAGGCGTATCTCTGTGTTAGCTGATGAGGTGAGGGCGGCTAGGCAAGTTATGGAGGTTGCTCAGGCGAGGTAGAAAGGGACCGATGCGAAGAGCCAACTAACGCAACACACCAGACCCA
>NC_052350.1:45461970-45486508 GCF_009727055.1 Benincasa hispida | reverse complement strand
CCTTCCTCCTTCCAGTTTTGTTGTTTGTGAGAGGAGATTCCTCAGACCAGCTGAATTGCACAATATCCCCAATTCAAGCAATAAGATCCCTATACCCCACTAGCTGAGACCCTAAACAACTCCGAAAGAAATCTACTTCCGCCCTGCCACCCTATCATGCCACCGATATGACGAGTCCCCCTAGCATCCCGATCCGTAAAATAAAACATTGCAGCTCGCGGACGAGAACGAAAACAATGATGAAAGAAAGTTGTGTTTATATCTCCTAACTCCAACCACCTTACCCTGGCCTTCTACCGGAGCGACACCTCCTCCAATCTCGCCACTGACTAGAACACCTCAGTGGCTCGAGCCGCCTCCGCACACACCGACTCTGAAGCAGGGTCACATCGGGTAGCGGATTGGGATATGGAATTGAGTTGGTTGTATCGAGTGGGGTCGGGTAAGGGGGTGCGTAGTAAGTTACCCCGTGTATTCTGGTGTGCTTCCATATACTACATCTGGCAGGAGCGTAACCGGCAATTGCATGGAAGTAGACCGAAGTTGTTATATGCTCCGGTTCACCTTATGGTCTCTACGGTTCGTGCTCGTGCTTCTTCCTGGCGGGTTGATCTTCTTGGTCTTATATAGTATGTTTACGGAATTTTTTTCTTTTTGTACTTGTCGTTGTTCTTTGTTTTGCTGTTGTCCCTTGTTTGTGGGGTTGTGGTTTTTTTTCTCTGGCTTTCTCTCTGGTAGTTTGCGAGTTTGCGTTTTTGTGTTGGTTTTGTTCTGGTCTTATCTTGTAGGCTTTGTTTTGGGTTTTGTTACCCTGTCTTTGCTTGTGCTTTGATGCATTGATACCTTGATCCTGGGTTGTGGGATCCCCCTTGTTGTTGTATAATAATATCACCTATTCTAAAAAAGAAATATGCAAGTAGAATAAAATCAGCAAACAATTAGAACAATCATTACTAAAATTGGTGGGCAATTTAATAAATGAAATAACTAATAATGCATAATATTGAAAGCATGCAAAAAATTAATAATTAGGACTAACACAATTCAAGATTCACCAGGGCATTAGGGTTAGAACAACACAAAACAATATTAAAAACAAAACAATAGGTTGCATGTTTAAAAAAATTTGAAATTAAACATGGTTGGAAAATCAAAACAAGGCATGAAATTGAAAACAAAAATTTGAAAATCAAACATGGCTGGAAAATCAAAACATGACAGGATTAAAAATGAAATTGGAAATTTGAAGAGAAAGACACAAAACAAGACACAATATTAAAAACGAAACAAGAAACAGAACAATCTCATCAATAGGTTACATGTTAGAAAAATTAAACATGGCTGGTATTAGATATAAAACTGATTAGTTAGATATTAGTTATATCATTATATTATTGAAGTTTCTATTATGCCCTTTATGGTCTTTTTACATTATTATATGATGTATAAATATATCTTCATCGAGTAATAAAAAGCATCAAGTTTAATTCTGCTATGATCGAGTATGAACGATCGAATATGTTCAAGCATGATCGAGTATGAATGATCGAGTATGATCAAATATGTTCGAGTATGATCAAGTATGTTCAAGCATGATCGAGTATGAACAAGTATGATCGAGTATGATCAAGCATGATCGAGTATGTTATGATCGAATACGAACGATCAAGTATGATCGAGCATGATCGAGTATGATCAGGTATGAATGATCGAGTATGATCAACATGATTGAGTATGAACGATCGAGTATGATCGAGTATGTTCAAGTGTGAAGTGGAAGGAAAATGAAACGTGACATACGATACGCGGAGGAAAGTGAAATGATGAGATACAAAACAAGGAAGGAAAATGGGCACACAAACAATTCAAATCAGTGAGATAGAATAATGGACCCCAAAACACTGAGATGATATACCAACTCATATTATACCATCTTATTTTGAGCCCCCAAATAGCCCCTTAGAAGTCAAATTTTTTAGAATGTAAAAAAGGATGTTTCTCACTACTTTATTAGAGGTTGTTTGGAGAGCTA
Source organism: Benincasa hispida (assembly GCF_009727055.1). Taxonomy (NCBI): domain Eukaryota; kingdom Viridiplantae; phylum Streptophyta; class Magnoliopsida; order Cucurbitales; family Cucurbitaceae; genus Benincasa; species Benincasa hispida. Next base: position 45,484,476 of record NC_052350.1, on the reverse strand, counting down.
GAATATAATCAAGATTATTATGAACTAGAAAAGTATTGGAAAGCATGAATAATCAAAGACGAAATAGAAATGAGATCGTGGAACATGAAAATGGTGAAAAAGAAGGTTGGATTGAAAACTTTCGGAACAAAATGAGTTTTGTATTACAAATTGGGCCTAAAACGCTCAATCCAAACATGGATATTGGATTACATTACATTATAATCTCATCTCATTACGAGCCACCAAACACCGCCTTAATGTTTTTAGAAAAAAACAAATAAATTTAAGCCCCTAAACTTTACAAGCGATATTGATTAAAACTTCAAACTAATTTGTGTGTTTATTAAAACTTCAAATGAATCAATTTAGAACCTTCGTTAGGATTTCATTTTGAAACTATTTATAACTTTTTTTATAATATGTATACAATTTATTTAAGTATGAAATTAATAAAATATTAAAAAGAAAATTTATTATCAAATAGATATAGTAGCAATAACTTTATAGATCAACTAACATGAATGTGTACTATCGACTTTGAGGTAAGAGGTTCGATCATCCTATCTCACATATTATAATATAAATATATTCATCTATTTTTTCTATTTATCGAGAATTGATTACATGATACTCTTTCTTGGTATCTTGATAGAATTTATGTAGGGATTGAATGTAAATTGATATTTTTCCTTGAATTTTCACTTTTTTTTTTTTTTTTGACAATATACGACGAGTGGGAATCAAAGCTCTAATATCGAGGTTAATAGTACAAATATTATACTAGTTGAACTATACTCATTTTAACAAATTTCATATTATTTTAAAGTACTTTAATAGAATACATTTTAAAAAAATAAAAAATCTACACACCATTTTAAAAAAATATGATAATCATATACATTTTTAATGTAGGATAACATTTGTCAAGCTAAGATAAGTTTAGCTTCCAACTTGAGCATATTTTAATTCACTAACATATATACCTTTCGATTTAAATATCAATAGGGTATTTAGGGCAAGGACTATCCAAAAACTATAATAACTATCTTTAGTTATAGTAAATACTATTTCAAAATCCCCAATTAGCTACAGTCAACAATTTTTCAAAACTCTCATTTGTTATCGTATTTACTAATTGCTACATTTTATACTATTTTACATTCATAGTTTTTTTATTTTTTGTTACAGTGTTTACTATTTTCTTACTATTTTCTTCTCAAATTAAAATAGTTTACACCTCAAACACATACTATTATAACCCAAACTAAAGTAACCTACACTTCAAACACAAACTATTATAACCCAACTATAATAACCTAGGACTATAATAACCAACTCCTTGTCTCAAACGCCTCTCAAAGGTTTGAATTCTTTATTCATAATTGATACATTGATTTTTTTCAATGCACATATTCAAGTCTCCATTCTATATTTTTTAGGTCAATATGAATGTTTTTTTAGAGCAAGATGTTAGCTTGGTGATTGATGGTAATTTTTTCAACCCTAGTTGTGTTCGTTGGCAATAGGATATAGAGAATATGTATATTTTAGTACATATTTGGTAGGGGTGTATTCAGGCAGTTAGATTATACAACAAACATAGCATTAGAGAACTTGAACTTTTTAACCTTCTAGGTTGAAGATGTATGCCTAATCCAGTTGAACTAGTTATTTGAGGTACCAAACAAATATTTTTTAACATCGAAAAATTATCTAATATAGTTTTAAAAAGCTATAGACAAATTAATAATCGCTAAGCAGAATTTCTATTGAAATTAATTGAAAATATCGAATAAGACTTAGACACTTAGGGAGCGTTTGAGGCAAGAATAATCTTAAGATTATAATAATCACTTCTTGCTACAATAAATACTATTTTGTAGTTCTCAATTGGATTCACTCAACACTATTTCAAAACCTCAATTTGCTACAATATTTACTATTTTACATTCATTTTTTTTATTATTTGCTACAACGTTTACTATTTTATTTTCAAACTAAAATAGTTCACACCTTAAATGTATACTATTATAACCCAAACTAAAATAATCTACACCTCAAACACAAACTATTATAATCAATACCTATGACTATGATAACCAACTCCTTGTTGCATACGCTTCCTTATAATCCCTCTCACCCTAGTGATTATACTATATAAATACTATGCATAAAGTTATGAGATTATTTAATAAACTCGCCTAAAAAAATAATAAGGTTTCAAAACTTTTATTTTCTTCATTTCTCTTTCTAAATCTCTTATATTTATCTCTCTCCTCATGTCTTTATTTATTTGTGTTTTTTTTTTCACCAATGACATGGATTTCTTCCTTATATTTTGCCTCCAACGACAATGACGAACAAAGTTGTTTCTTTTTCTTCTAGCAACACTTCACAATCATTGATACGAAACTTTTTTAAATGCCAAACAAATCAAGTGTAGAAGGTAAAAGCAAGAAGTGAGCAAGAGCAAGAAAACAAGTTTGAAAGTGAGCAAAGCAAGAAAATGAGCTAGAACTAGAATAAGAGCATGAAAAGAAAGAAGAAAAAAAAAAACTATCGAAAAAAAAGCTTGGTGATGTCAATAAAAAGTTAAAAAGCTTTGTTTTGAAAAGACTGACTAGTTTCAAATTTTTTTTTTTTTAAATATAGATGATACATACAAAAATTCCAAAGTATGCCTTCCTATTTTCAATATTTACTAGAATATCACTATTTCAATTTTCTATTTATTACACCGTTTATTATTTTCTACTCATCCTGTCTCCCTTTTTTATTACGGTATTTACTATTTCCTAATTTGCACTCAAACACAAAAGGTTATTTACTAAGGCAATTGCAATGTGCAACACTTTGAAGGTTAATAACTAAATGTGTAACAATATTTATAAAACATTGCAAATATAGGATTTAAAAAAATGTTATTTTAATAATTATTGACAAAAATAGGGTTGAGCTAAAAGAATTGACAAAAATAGGGTAGTGAAATTGTGGACTCGGTACGTGATTACTTAGTAAGTAGCTAAATCGTGGACAGGGTCCACGACTTCCTACCGCATCACGTGAATCTGACACCTAGACTGTCACGTATATGATATATAGCGTTGATCAAGTAATCGTAGATCGGGTCCACAACTCCTTAACTCGTGTACCGGTACACGAGTTCATGGCCCAAATTCCTACCTCACGAATTCTCCCTCATTTTCTTCCCATCTCCACCTTTTTGCCTTTTCATCTCTCTCCCCTAGCCGATCGCCCACCCAGGTCCACCATCCGTCGTCCGCCCACGTCCACCATCCATCATGCGCCCTTCTCCTTGTCACTGCCGATTGTAGATACCTTTTTTTTCAATATATGAGATTGTGCCTTGAATATCCATGAAAAACAGTGTTTTGATTCAATATGTAAGTATATATATCAACAAACTTTTTTTTAGTTAGATGTATGCATGAAAAACTTGAGTTTTGAACTATTTTGGTTAAAAATTTGGGAGATCTATTGTGTGAAGTTTGTTTTGTCTATGATTTTTTTTTAGTTTAATATTATAGTTGGACTGAAGATTTGAACTGATATGAGGAGTCCAAAAAGTATTTATGATTTGTAGTTTATTATTGTTTTGTCTAGATTTGAATTATGTTGGATTAGGCTGTAGTTTTTTTTTTTTTAATTTTAAAGGAAAAGATTTGGATTGTTCTTGTATTTGAGTTTGGACTTGGGCTGTGGGTTTATTATTTTGGTTTAAAAAAAAAAAAAATTTGGGCTGGTCATAAAATAGAGTTTGGATTATTTTTTGGATTGATGTTGGATTGGGTTATTAGTATTAACGTATTAAGTTAGACTAATTTTTTATCAACTATAACAGTTGTAAACATTTGAGTAAATATGTCAATGCATCCCTAAGATTTAGTCATTCTCAAACTTGAAAATGCTGGGGACAGTGATATTGGTGTAGAACTTAATGAATTATTTGAAAACGGTAGAAGTGCAAAACATGATCTTGAGTTGGTACCGTCAGAGATGTTCACCAAAATATATTGAGACATTACTAATTCAACCTGTGAACGAGTGTCAACATTGGAGGAAAGAAGTAAATGTGAAGATAATTCTAGTTTAATACAAAAAAGAATGTTATTTGACGCTAAAGTCGATGTACGTTTTGCAATGGAGAAGGATATAACAAGCGTACTTGTCCACAACGTACATTAGGTGCTTCCTCTTCGGGTCATTCATGACTTTGTTATGTAATTAAATATGTTAAGTCATTCATGACTTTGTTATGTAATGGACTATATTATGTAATTGAATATGTTATGTAATGGAACTTGTTATGAAATTGAACTTGTTGTGTAATAAACTTTTGTATTTAATTGAAATTGTTATGTAATGGATTTTGTTGTGTAATTGAATTTTTATGTATTGGACTTTGTTATGAAATTGACTATATTAATATGTATTTATACTCTTCCTATGTTTGTGTATCATAGATCCTGGTCCTTCTAATTTTGAGCAATTATATCAACAAAATACTAATTGTTCACGGTTGATATGGAATAGTTCTTCTGTTGTATTTTTGGACGGTTGGAGAAGGGAGGCATTTGCAAAACATTCTATCCCGTTTGATCTATGTATTATGCTTTACGTACAACATGTTGGTTTTTCTTGAGGTTGCACATATTGAATTTATCCAACTAGATTGGCACCTCATTATTGCTTTAGTAGAGCGTTGGAGACCAGAAGCCCATACATTTTACATGTCTTGTGGGGATGCACAACTACATTGTAGGATGTTGCAATTCAATTTGGATTATGAGTGGACGAAAAACCTATGACATGTTCATTGTAATATGATTAAAAAACTATTTGTGACAATTTTTTGGGTGTTTGATCAAATGATTTGAAATGCTCAAGATTGAGTATCCCGTGGTTAACGTCTTAATTTCCAGAGTTGTCTCTCGATGCCAACGACATCAGCATACAGAGGTATGCACGAGCATACATTATGTAACTTATTGGTGGATTTTTGTTCGTTGACAAGTTGAACACTCTAATACATCTTATGTTTCCTCCGCTGCTGGCTGATTTCGAACATATTGATACGTACTTATGGGGTGGTGCCTATCTTGCATGGATTTATAAAGAACCATGTCAGGTGATGACGGACAGAAATGCACGTCATTATAGGCCTTTTATTTAGAATTATGAAGGCTGTTAAGTAGAAGATGCGATGATTATGCTAAGAATTCATGAGAAAACGAGCTTGCGTCGATCGGCATTAAGAATCTCAGCTAACCCACTATTATGCATTATTATGCGTTCAATTGTTTATTTTTGTAGCAAATGTAGAAATCGATCGCATGCGTGGAAGCCAGCCTATCACGAAGGCGAATGCATACGTTCGACGCATGGATGTTACGGCCATTAACCGCATGAGTCCATCGCATAGAAATTGCGGCTACAGAGTAATAACCATAATAGAGGGATGAGCATAAGGGTGGTGGAATGCGTTGATACTTCAGAAGCCAAGCATGAACGTATACCTCGGGAGTATCAAAAGGTGATGTTGACATTTCACCTACCACGCCATTAGCAGCAGAGATTCAGAGCAGGTCCATCATGTCCATCACACCGTTAGCTGCAGAGTTTCAGAGAAGGACCATTAATGCTGTTAGCGATCAATCTCTATAAATAAAAGCTATAAAGTAGAATTTCAAATTATTCAAGGTCCTCTGCCTGAAGGCTACCTTCGGGTGGATTCTTGTGATCCAGACCAAGCGTGTGATGATAGTCTTGAGAGTTCTTCATCCCCTTAACCATTCCGAGTGGCGATCGGAGCCTTCGCTGGAGTTATAGCTCGAGAGAGTCTACTCCACCGCCCATCCATGGCACCACTGGCAGCCTTGACACACATCTGATGGAAGCAAGACATTACTTTCATCTGGCCCTCCATTTCTTTTCTATTTTTGTATTGTATTACATTGTGGCTTAAGAGATTAATACATTTTGTGATCAATGCATTTCTATATTTTTCTTCGATTCTATCTACATCTTCATTTACTTAGCATCCTTTACTTTCATTGCATCACTAAGTAAGACTGCTAGAGTATCACATACTTAGTCATGCGGCATAAACCTATGAAGCATGTAGCAAGCCACCTAAAGGTGTGCGTTGCGCGAGTGTTGTGAGAAAATTCTATTTGTTTAGTGTGAAGCTGTAGCAATGATTGTCTATAAGCAAACGCAATGCTTGTCTATGAGTAGAGTCAGTAGCAACCAATTAACCGGGAGGGTAAGTAGTTGATCGCATTAAGCAATGTAAGCAAGTGTTCACTAGAGATAAAAATAATCTTACGTCAACCATGTTTATGCAATTACCTTGTCTTATGAACGCATCATTCATCATTTAGGCATACTTAGGAGAGTGGCCTAAAAATCAGATCAAGACTCGAGAGAGCGGATTGGATCGCATAAGCAAGAATGGGGACTTAAGAATAAGCGTCGTTTACTACTACACAACGTATGCACCCTTTAAGTAGAATATGGTGGTATGCGGTCATCCTGCTTACGTGTGAGAGCACATGAGCAGGAATAGAGACTTAGAAATAAGGCCTCTCGACACTATCGAGTATACATCGCATGCGTCATCATCAAGTGTGTATAGCATGATTGCATAACATGCGTTGGCTGGGGTTACTCTTGTGGTCGAGCTTAGTGTTGCGATGAAGACATCCTCACCATTTTATCTATTCTCTCATGCATTTTACTACACGTTAACAGTTGTCGTGTCTCTACCTCTTAGTCATACTTCTACCGCCTAATTTGTTAGCTAGGAGTAGAAGTAGTGCATAGTCCATAACCTTCAACATTCTTTTATTCTTCGTCGCAAACGCATTACCGCATAACATTTAGCTACAAGTCCTTGAGTTCGACCTCGGATCACCCGAGAAATTTGCGATCTCGTTATACTTGGCCAGAGCACAAGAAAACTTGTGATAGGAACGCATGGTCATTGCGTATGAGATTAACGCATACTTTCTACTCTAACACATGACCACCAACGCATGAGAACAGATGTATAGCTTAAGACATACATCATATATGCACTTCCAAATTTTCATAAACAAATTTTTGGCGCCGTTGCCGGGGACTTGGCAGCTAATAGTTTGTTGAGTTTGTGTTTTCGCAGACAACCTTTTTACCTTGGGAGTATTGTAGCTAGTGCGACCAAGCTGTAAATAATATTGAAGTATAGGCGATGCGCTAAAAGCCAGTATTGACCCCAGGTTAGAAGGGCAATCAGTCGCATGATTTGAAATGCTCAAGATTGAGTATCCCATGGTTAACGTCTTAATTTCCAGAGTTTCCTCTTGATGCCAATGACATCAACGTACATAGATATGCACGAGCATACATTATGCAACTTATTGGTGGATTTTTGTTTGTTGACAAGTTGAACACTTTAATACGTCTTATGTTTCCTCCGCTGCTGGCTGATTTCGAGCATGCTGATACGTACTTGTGGGGTGGTGTCTATCTTGCATAAATTTATAAAGAACCATGCCAAGCTACTAATACACAATCTTTGGAAATAACGGGGTCATTGATACTGCTATAAGTATAGGCTTATGAAAGATTTGACACTATAGCACCACAAGTCCAGTTACAGGCTCCAGATCATCGTCCACTCAGTATCGAGTATTATATTGTTTATATATTTATTTCGTAATCATTTTATGTAATAAAATAAATTAATTGTATTAAAAAAAAATAGATGAAGTGGTGTATTAGCTATCTCTGAACAGTCAGCAAATATATTGCTAGTATACCAACAAATATTTGACCGACTGATGCATAATCAGATAACAAATGAATATATAAATGAATATTACAAACTTTTTGGGTGTTTACTTATTTCCTTTTTTTTCCGATTAATTTGAACGCTATACATGCAAGATATTTGGTCATTATTGCATGATTATTGTCGTGATAGCTAAGACATTTGATTGACCATTAACCCTATTATATGCTTCCATGCAGTAGAGTGGCATCAACCATATTGTGTGTTGAGATAGTTTGGTCGATAAACGGTACCATTGTTGTGCTATTGATAACTTGTAGAAATACAAGTTATTCTGCTTTTTTATTGAGAACAATTAAGAAAAATCAAAGGAAAATGTGTCAACTTGTCAAAGAATCAACACGAATAATTAATACTTTGTGATTAATGAAAAAGAAATTGAAATAAGCTGTAGCCGAAAATGCATCAGTTCAACACCAACTTTGTAGTGTATAGTACCACGCGATGAAGCAAAACACGACAAACAGACTACAACAAATCATGGGCGGTGAAAATTAAGTCAACAGAGCAAGTTGGTGGCTGATGTGATAGGTTCATTACACCATCAGTGGATCTCTGACGCGTAGCATGTGACGTAGCAAGGCATAGAATTTAATGCAAGGTTTCAGACCATCATTAGAAAGAGACGATGACCTTAGTTTTTTTACGCCTATAAATAGCCCATCCAAAAAGTTGAAGATAGCTTCATCCATCGAGAGAGGAGAAGTTGTGTCAAAACTTCGTCCTAATCCTCCATAACCACCATTCCTCCAAGATTTTATTGTGAGAACTCAATTTTTGTTTGGGAAAGAAGAAGGAGTTCCTTTAGATCATTCAGTCAGCATAAAACAATCACCACTAAGAGTTTTAAGGAGCAAAAGATTGTCACCTACGACTTGATTTTTTCACTTTCTTTTATTTCTTGCATATTTTGTTCCTTTATATTTGTATTATGTGTAGTGATTGAAAAATACTATTCTTAATATGAATGCAATTCCTTCCATATTTCATATATCTCTGTCTTTTCCACAAGCACGAGTAGCTAAATTATCCATGGGTTGAGAGAAAGTAGTTAACATTTTTTACCAAGTCATGCATAAGTAGACATTCATCTTCTTCTAACATGTGCTTATTGAATTGCTGAGATTAAATTGAGAGATTGATCTAAGTACAAAACAATCAACACATTGAGAAAGGAAGAGATTGCAGAATCAACTTAACAAGGAAAAAAGTAACTCTAGAGATAAAGATAGTCTTTCGCAATCAAAGCTCATCGCATGCATCCTAGAGATAGGGTAGTGTGGCATCAAAGACCGATGGGTGAAGTTTGTTAATTATGAGTTTCTGACATGAACGCATAACTTATGCATTTCTTAGGAAAATGTTGGTGAATCTTTCTCAACCCTATTCATCTACCATTATTACATCTATTCTCGTCGCATACTGCTTTATTTTAAATTGCAATTATCATCGCATCCATTTCATCCATCTCATCGTCTAGATTAAATAGGACAGCTAGGTATATACATTTCCATTACCCACTTTGTAATCAAAACACTACGTCGAGATCGAGCAAAACTTTACCGCACATTTTAATCGCATATCCTCGAGTTCAATACTCGGATTACACTGAGGCATACTCTAGTTAGATTTATATTTGGATTTAATTTGTTGCATCTATATTAAGAAATATTCATATTGAAGAGCACGACATAAGGCATTTCATCGCATCAATCTAGAATGACAATAGTTATAGAGGTAAGCACGAACAAGATTGGTGCTAAATTCATGCAGAATATATATTGTACTAGCGTGCACATCATGATCGTTGTACACAAGGAGAAATAACAAATGGATCAACTGTATTAGACGACTATTTTTCTTGGTGTAATTCAATCACGAGACGATATATTATACCTAACAACGCTTACTATTACTACATGGTAACAGTTTTGTGTCTTATGTTTCCTAAATGTATGATATGAACATTATTTATTATTAATTTTTTCATCATACAGAATAATTTTGTCTAAGATGTATAACAATATTCAATACAACCTAATTCACCAGAGTTGGGTCCAATGTGTGACCAAACCTTGATAAATGTAGAAAGTATTATTCAACAAGACAACTAAGTGTTGCAGACACTGATCGAAGATGTATTCTTCGTAGAAGACAATGGCAACAAGGCGAAACTAATCTAGAGGTACACAAAGACGACTACTATGTGAAAAATGGAGTGACTTGTAATTCAAACTTTTAGCTTCATGCGAGCTTCTATCTTGAAATTAAAGAACTAATAAAATTACATTTTATGATGAGACCCTAAATCTAGAGATGTCCAATTTCCCCACGGGGATGGGCCCCGCCCTGACGGGGCGGAGATTCCCCGATTAGGCAGGGAATGGGGAAAAAAATCCCCGTGAGCTAAACGGCCCGCCCCGCCCCGACCCCGCGCCGTTCCCCGTCCTTGCCCGATTAGCTTTTATATATTATATTAGTATAGTATCTAATGTTCATATTATAATTATTATTATTAAATAAGTACATTTAAATTTCAAATTTGATATATTATTGGGAAAGGTAATAAATATTGTTTAAATTGAAGTGTTAAAATTAGATTTATTATAGAATAATTTGATTTATATTTATTTCTTTCTATTAAAAAATAATTAATTTTTATGCCAAAATTTGAGTAATTTATCTTTAAATTCAAATTGTCATATAAAACTAATCATAATAAATAATTTAGTGATAAAGTTAATTATTTAATTAAAATTTGCTCACATTAATGATTTAAATTAATTGGTTTTTTACAGAAAAAAAAGGTAACGGAGAAAAATTCCTTGGGGAACCCGATCCCCACGACGGGAATCCCCGCCCCAATCCCCTTGGAAAATTTCACAGGGATGGGAGAATGAAATGGGGAGCGGGGACGGGGATGGGGAATGATATCCTGGCCCCGTCCCACCCCCGTGGACATCTCTACCTAAATCTAGTAAATGAGTACGATATAAAAGATCAAGAACAAAACAAGAAAGAAAATTGTTAGTTAAAAATTTTAAAAAAAGACAATCAAAACGAAAAAAATATATATTAAAATGGTGGACAGGTCCACAAGTTTAGTCCTTTGACCAAGTTCTCCGTCGTGTGATAAAACCATAATCATGTACCAGGTACACAATTTTTTCACCCACCAAAAACTAATATATTTTTTGTCAATACTTTTACCTTCAACCCTACTTTTGAAATTTCTTTTACCTATTTTTGTTATTACTTTTAAAATTCACATTATTCTTGAACTTAATCCCAAATATAACTAATTCTTAATAGACTACTATTAGTAATATATTTTATCTTAAATAAATCGTAAAAATTATATCTAAATTTTGCTATATTTACTTTTGTGTCGGTTTACTATAACTGAGACTATAATTGCCTTCTAAATCTCGTGTGGAAATTCATATTTTTCATATCACTCGCAACAAGTAGCTTAACCTTCAGGCGGCACTACTGACGACAACAGTGGTCACGATCAGCTCGGAGAAGGGCAAACAAGGTTTGAAGCTCATCAGGGGAAAAAAAATCTTAAAAAATTAGAGCAAATTAGGCATCCATTTAAAAGAGGATGAAGATCATTCCTGTGATTCTGATCGGCTGCGGCGGTGTTGGCCGTCAGCTCCTCCACCACATTGTATCCTGCCGACCACTTCACGCTAAACAGGCATTTCTCCTCCTCTCTTTTCTGCCTGCTTTCCACGTTCTTTCGAAATATATAGCTTTCAGTAATGTTTAGAGCTATATCCATATCTTTTGACCTCAAGTATATTTGGAGTTTTGAGCTTCGTCATCAACGGCATGATTCCTTCACGATACATTGCATTATTGTTCTCCTAGGATTGTAAGCTGAAGATTCTAATTGTTACGTGCATAAAATGTTTCCCGATGCTTGCTTGAAAAATGAAAATTGTTAGCCGACGTAAGACTCGAGATGATGATGCTCGAGGATTGTGCGTAGTTGGAGGAGCTTACTTAGAAAGATAAGAGGTGTTGGACACCGTTTGAACATCTTTGGAAGTTTGAAAGTTAGTTAGTTTAGTCTTAAGCTTGATAGAGTTTCAATATCGTAGGGAGCCTGAAATCCATTTTAATTTTTTCTTTAAAAGAATCTTTTATATATCAAGGGAGATGATGCAATATCGCCATCGCTAGTTGTAGGTCGCTGGTCGTTGGTTCTCACTTTGCTATAACTTGACGAGTAGTTGAAGGCACTGAGTGAAGTTTCCACTTTTCATTTATCCCTTTTCACATGCCCTGTTAAATGAGTGATTTTAATTTCATTAAGATTGATATTAAGGTCTGTCCTCTTTCACTTCTAAAATGAAATCCTTATGCTATATGATTCATATTCTAGATGATTTTTCATTCACTACTTCACTATACTGTGAATCTCACATTCATCAAATGGCTCTAGTAGCAATACAACCTTACTTCAATCTTGTTTTAAAGGCATTCTTGCCAGCTTTAGAAAGCTGACCTTGAACTTGAAGTTGTAGAATAAAATACCTCTTCGATAATGCTCTTTGAAGTTGATGGAGACACCCTCTAAACATATGAATCATTCTTCACTTAAAAGCTGGGTTCACGAGTTATTACATGACCTGGATTTGGAAAAAAAATGGTATTTAGATTCAAATTTGGGACACCTAGCAGTAAAGGAGCATGTCTTTCATTGAGCCAAACATGTCGGCAGTTAGAGTTGGTACTTATATTTTAGTTATGTTTCTCCTTCAATTTTGAGGTAAATAATTCATGATTGCTTCATCCTTTATACTCAACCTTCAGAGAATGTTGACAGATTTGCTTGACAGGGAGTCCACTTGCGAGTTATAGGAGTATGTGATAGTAGATCACTGGTTGTTGCCTCTGATGTGCTCACAACCGAGTTAAATGACAAGATTTTATCGGAAATTTGCCATGTCAAGTTGGGTGGTGGCTCTTTATCCAATCTTAGTAATTTTGGTAATTCCTCATCTTCTTAATCTAGTAGTGAAAGCGATGAACAAAAGAACATATAAGTCGCCGATGTTACTTCAAGTTATCATACATCTCATATATATATATATAGATAGATACACATATATGTAGGCCTCTAGTATAAATGAACTATGATATGATACTGTGATCTTGGGGTATTCTTAATTTGGTTTGGGGGTTGCATAGCTTTTTTTAGCTTGCTTATTTCTTGCAGGCTGTCACTATTCCATGCTCTCCTTTAAGGTTTCCTTCTTTTCCCTTTTCTTCTATCCATAAATAAATATATATAGCTTTGATAGGAAACAAAGATTTATTAATAAACCGTGAAAAGTATAAAAAAGATAATCAACCAATATCGCTAAAAGAATTCTCCATTGAGGATATTTAAAAAAAACTGGAACACGCTCATTTTTCCCATTTAGGAGGCGTTTGAGGCAAGGAGTTAGTTATTATAATCCTAGGTTATTATAGATAGATTATAATAGTTTGTGTTTGGGGTGTAGATTATTTTAATTTGGGTTAAAATAGTATGTATTTGAGGTGTAAACTATTTTAGTTTGAGAAGGAAATTAGTAAATATTGTAGCGAATAATAAACAATGATGAATGTAAAATAGTAAAAACTATAGCAATTAGTAGCAAATGGGGATTTTGAAACAGTGTTGACTATAACTAATTGGGGACTACAAAATAGTATTTACTATAGCAAGAGGTGGTTATTATAGTCTTAGATAGTCCTGGTCCTAAATGTCCCCTTAGTGTTTGGACTAGTTTTCTTGGTTATGATCTTCTTTTTATCCTTCATATTTTTTCTTTATGTTCTCAGTTAGTGGTGGTATTTGATTTTGTTTTGTTACCTTGTGTTCCTGTTGGATTTGGAGTTTTGTATCCTTTAGCGTTAGTCTTTTCATTTTCTAATGAAAAGCGTCCTATCTAGTTAAAAAAAAACCAATATAACCAAAATAATTAAAATTCCTAACATTACCATTAATCACAAAAGAATTTTGTTTTTACTCTAAAAAAATATTATCATAAAGATTTCTAGATAAAAATTTCCAAAGGAAAGCTGTATAACAAGCAATCTCTCAAATCTATCCTTTCCTGGAAATATGAAAAACTCTTCAGTGCCTTTCAAGTCAAACTTCTCAAAGATGGCATTATAGAGCACATTCCCACCACGTCTAGGTGCTTGAACGGAGGACCCATGGGCAGTTATTGATCTAGGCTTCGTAGAATTGAAAATGGGGCATACTGGGCAAGATTTCTTATATTATTTTCAATCATCATCAATCTATGTGTTCCAATATGATATCTTTTGGCAGGTGAGAGCAAACTATTTTTCAACACGGAAGCAACTAAAAAAGTTATTGATATTGCGACTCTTCTTGGTAAAGCGACAGGTTTGTGGTTTATATAAACTTTGATCTGCTAAACATTTTAGTTTGAGTACAATCTGGAGCCTTGAGCTTCCCATCATACTATGTACCTCACACCATTTGAATGCTAGTTCCACTCTCATACTCATGTATCGATTTATTTTTACTTATTTCAACTTTGTTCTTCATCTTTTGTTGTAGGTCTGGCCTGTGTTGATTGCTCTGCCAGTTCTGACACTGTTAATATGTTAAAGCAAGTGGTTGACTTGGGTTGTTGCATTGTCTTGGCAAATAAGAAGCCTTTAACTTCTACAATTGTAATACACTCTTATGTCTTCAATAAATGCAATGCAACTACAATATTTGATTTTGGTCAATCGAAATCCCTAGGCTACGTGCATGCTTTTTCTTCATTTAAGTCTTTGGTATCGATTGATTTCATTGCCATTCTCTTGAAATTATTTTCTTGAAATGCGGAAAAGGTCTCTCAAGTTCCTTGACTACCAAATATCATGCAGTTTAGTCTACTCTTTAGAATTTTACAAACATTGAATTTGGAGATTTTGAGGAGTCAGGAACCACAAGGAACTAACGTGTCAGGTCACAGAGCCATTTGCAAGGTATATGTGTTTACATCCACTATCATTATCATCATGATCTTGATGATTTATGGAGAAACATCTAGGAACTATTCTGTTAAGGCTCTCGATCCTAACTTCAATCAATCCCACGAACTAACCTCTCACAGTACAAAATATCACAACTAATAAAAACAAAATCACAAATGAGGCAATGATGTCTTCTATTAATAAACCAACGTTCAATAACAAGTAAGAAGAAATTCAAGTTCTCAGATCATTAGAAACAAAAGAAATTCACAAAACAAACAAAGAACCTTTAGAAACTCAGCGTAGTTCAAGAGAGCTGGGAAATCTCTCCATGAAGACTCTTCTTCTTATTTTTCTGCACACCCCTCTTGGATTTCCGGTTTCCATATTTAACCTGCAGCTGGTGGTCCCCTTCTCAACCGAATTCCTCTCCCACCACTCTTTCTGAAACCGCATTTGCTCTCTCCACACTTTTCATAACCGAATTTCCTTCCTCTTTTCCCTTTTTGCCCTTCCTCTTATATGTGTAAATAATCGGGGGCTTTACAATACCGCTCCTCTCGAAACACACCTTGTCCTCAAGGTGAAATGTAGGGAATTGTTGTTTCATTGCTGGTGCAGCCTCCCATGTGGCTTCACTTTCAGGGAGATTCTTCTATTTTACTAACCATTCTTGAGCAGCCGTTTCTCCATTCCACCTTACTCCTAGCACCAATTCAGGACTCACTTGTAGTTCGAACTCCTCTGACAGGATGGGAGGAATGTGTTGTACTAGCTGAGTTTTGCCTAGCTTCTTCTTGAGTTGGGACACATGGAAAACATTATGAATGGCTACCTCGGGTGGTAGGTTCAATCGGTAAGCAACTTCCCCAACTTTTTTTGCTACTTGGTAGGGCCCATAGAACTTAGGAGACAACTTCTCACTTCTCCTCTTTGCTAAGGTTCGTTGTCTATATGGTTTTAACTTGAGGAACACCTCATCCCTTATTTTGAACCGCAACTCCCTTCGGTGTAAATTCGCTTGTTTCTTCTTCCGATTCTATGCTATCGCCAAATTTTCTTTGAGGGCGTTCAAGGCTAAATCTCGGTCTTTCAATTGTCTTTCTACGCTGTCATTGGTTGATTTTCGATCTCCATAGTGCACAAGTGGCGGGGGAGGACGTCCATACACAGCTTGAAATGGGGTGGTTCAAATAGATTGATGGAAGATAGTATTGTACCACAACTCAGCCCAGGCCAACCACTTATTCCAACGCGAGGGTTCATTGCAGAAGCATCTCAAATAGGTCTCGGGGCACCGGTTGACTCTCTCGGTTTGGCCGTCCGTTTGGGGGTGAAATGTGGTGCTCCTTTTCAGTTGAGTCCCCAATGAGGTGAACATTTCTCTTCAGAAATTACTTAGGAAAATCTTGTCTCTGTCTGTAGTGATTGATTTAAGGATGCCATGATGTTTAACTACCCCTTGTATAAAGGAATCTGCTACTTGCTTAGCTGTAAAAGGATGCTTCAAGGGAATGAAGTGTCCATATTTGCTCAGATGGTCTACAACTACAAGAATGGAATCAAATCCCCCTGCTCTCGATAGCCCTTCTATGAAATCCATTGTCCATTCTTCCATTGTCAACTTTGGGATTAGAAGTGGCTGTAACAACCCTGCAGGCGACAAGGACTCAGTCTCGTTTCTTTGGCATATTTCGCATCTTTCCACATATTTTGTATGTCTGTCTTCATCCCCGGCCAATGTAATTCCCCGTTCATTCGCTTGTAAGTCCTCAAAAATCCTGAGTGACCTCCTAGTACTGAATCATGGAAGGTATGTAATAGGGCTAGAATTAAAGATGAGTTACGTGGTAACACCAGCCTTCCTTTGTACCATAGCATGTTATTCTTCCACTGATACTTAGGCTTACCTTCCGGATTCTCTTTTAATATGGCAATGATCCGTTGAAGTTCTTCATCTGCCTCGACTTCCTTAAGAATGAGATCCACATCTACTACTGTCGATGGCATCATGCTTTGTAATTCTGTTATTGGCTGCACGTGGGAGAGAGCATCCGCTGCTTTATTCAATAACCCTGGTTGATATAGGATTTCGAAGTCATATCCTAGGAGCTTGGTGAGCCAACGCTGGAATTGAGGCTGTACTTCTCTTTGTTCGATCAGAAATTTCAGAGCCTTCTGATCCGAGATGACAGTGAATTTGCCTCCCAATAGATAATGCCTCCATTTTTGTATTGCTAATACCACAGCCAGCCATCAATTCCCTTTCGTATATCGGCTTAGCTTGTGCTCGTGGAGAGAGTTTTTGGCTAAAATACGCTATTGGTTTATCCCCCTGCGATAATACTGCTCCTAATTTGGTTCCTGGCGCATCGGTCTCAATAATGAAAGGCTTACTGAAGTCGAGTAATGCTAATACCGGGCATGATATCATTTGCTTTTTTAAATCTTCGAATGCCCGTGACGCCTCCTCATCCCAATTAAATCCGTTCTTTTGGAGTAACCTCGTAAAGGGAGCAACTCTCGTCTGTAGCCCTTCACAAACCTACGGTAATACCCTGTCAATCCCAAAAATCCACGTAGCTCTGTTGCATCCATCGGGCGAGGCCAATTCACCATGGCTTGTATCTTCTCACCATCCACCTCAACACTTTGTGAAGAAATCCAATGTCCTAAGTACTGTATGCGTTCTTGGCAGAAAACGCACACTTCTTTTGGTTGGCATACAACTGATTATCCCTCAGCACATTGAACACCACTCCCACATGTGTCTCGTGGGTCGACAAGTCAGGGCTGTAAACCAGAATATCATCAAAAAACACAAGGATAAACCGGCGTAAGAAGGGTCGAAAAACCTAGTTCTTGAGTGATTGAAAAGTGGTTGGGGCGTTGGTGAGACCAAATGGCATCACTAGGAATTCGTAGTGACCTTCATGAGTGCGAAAAGCTGTCTTCTCGACGTCCCCATCCCTCATTCTGATTTGGTGGTACCCGGATTTGAGGTCAAGTTTGGAGAAGACTGTTGCACCATGTAACTCATCGAGTAGTTCTTCAATAACGGGAATTGGGAACTTATCAACCACAATGGCTTGGTTAAGCTTCCTGTAGTCAACGCAAAATCGCCATCCTCCATCCTTCTTCTTAACCAGTAGTATCGGACTTGAGTATGGACTCCTGTTGGACGTATAAAACTTGCTTGCAACATCTCTTGTACCAGCTTCTCTATTTCTTTCTTCTGCGCGTGGCCATATTTGTAGGGCCTGACATTGATGGGGTCATGTCCTTCTTTGATGAGGATGCGATGGTCTACTGCCCTTTTTGGAGGGAGTGATGCTGGCAGGGTAAAAACATCTTGGTTTTGTTCCAAGAGAACCGAAATCATCACTAGTAGCTGATTAGGAGCTTCTGTTTCATTGCTAGTTTCGGTCTCTTCTTCTTGCTCAAACTCTAAATGTTGGAAATCAACCAGGAACCCCAAGTCATCCTCCTCCCATTGTTTACTCAAAGTCTTAAAAGACACTTCCGCTTTTGTTAGTGAAGGGTCTCCTCGCAACGTTATGTGTGATTCTCACGCCCAAAAGTCCATAGTCAACAATGGCCAATGGATCCCCATGAAACCCGTGGTGCAAAGCCACGGCATCCCCAACACCATATTCATTCGACCAAGCTCCATCACCAAGAAATCCGCTCTCACCAACAGCCTTGGCAAATTGAGTTCTACGTTTATGCAAACCCCTTTTCCTTCGATTTCGCTTCCATTACCAATCACTACTCCAAACTTCGTGTGGTGTTCTAATGGAATCTTTAGCTCCCTCACAGTGTCTTGATGGATGAAGTTGTGCGTTGCTCTCGAATCGATGAGTACCAATACTTCTTTCCCCTTAATCTCGCCCTTAAGTTTCATGGTTCCTTTTGCTGAAAACCCAAGTAAAGAGTTCAATGCCAGCTCTGCTTTCTCCCTCACTTCTGTGTTTTTCAATTCCAGATTCTCCTCCTTTTCCTCAACTTCTTCCACCACCGGGTCCTCCTCCTTGTTGGCTATGAAGAGCATGAGTTGTCTGTTTTCCCTGACCTTACAATAATGGCTAGGCGTATATTTCTCATTACACCTGAAGCATAGTCCTTTGTCGAGTCGATCCCTGAACTCCGAATCCGATAGCCTTTTTAGGGGAGCATCCTTCTTCGCGGGAAAATGTTTGACTGGTATCGCAACCTGCTTCATGTGTAATATCTCATGTCCCTTGGTTTGGACTTTTTCCACATACACCTTTTTCCCTTGTTGGGCCTCCCGATTGTTAAGCCCACCAATCCCCAAATCCCTTAGTGCTAGTTTCAGGGCTAAGTTTCTATCGTTTACCAGTTGGGCTTCACACATACAATCGTCTAGTGTTTTAGGGTTGCGGTTGATCACCTCTGCTTGCAATGCCATCTCCAGCCCATTCATGAAGGCGTCTCTCAACACATTTTCAATAATTCCGGCAAGGGCGCCGAATAAGTAACGAATTTCTTCACATAATCAGAATACGACCCATCTTGTTTGGTTTTGAGCAGCCGAGCACCTAGATTCCCTTCCCCCACATTCCGGTAATGCTCGAACAACCTTCTCTTCAGCTCTTCCCATGTCGTTATGGCCTTCCGGTTGTTGCTCCACCGGAACCAATCCACCTCATCGGGGGCGAAGCTGATTATGGCCACTTTAACCTTCTCGGCATCAGTTAGCTCATGTATTTCAAAATAATGCTTTGCACGATACACCTAGGACTCCGGATTCTCCTCTACGAAAAGAGGTATTTCCAGTCTTTTATACTTACCTTTATCCATGCCTACAGCTCCTGCTGAGTGGGAGGACTCTGCATCATCCAGTCTCCCTTTTGCCTTGATCGTACTACCTTCGGTAAGCATAGTCTCTTCCTTCCTTCGAGCTGAATTGCTTTCACGAACTTCCTCCGTTAACTTCTCCAGATTCTTACATGACCCACTCAAGAGTTCCCTCAAGCCCGCTATTTCCTTCTCCGTCGTTTCCAGCCTCTCTTTTATTTGCTTCTGAGTCATGCTTCGCGTTTTCCCCAGGATTGCAGCTCTGATACCACTTGTTAAGGCTCTCGATCCTAACTTCAATCAATCCCACGAACTAACCTCTCACAGAACAAAATATCACAGCTAATAAAAACAAAACCATAAATGAGGCAAGGTTGTCTTCTATTAATAAACCAAAGTTCAATAACAAGTAAGAAGAAATTCAAGTTCTCAGATCACTAGAAGCAAAAGAAATTCACAAAACAAACAAAGAACCCTTAGAAACCCAGCGGTAGTTCGAGAGAGCTGGGAAATCTCTCCATGAAGACTCTTCTTCTTATTTTTCTGCACACCCCTCTTGGATTTCCGGTTTCCATATTTAACCTGCAGCTGGTGGTCCCCCTCTCAACCGGATTCCTCTCCCACTACCCTTTCTGAAACCGCATTTGCTCTCTCCACTCTTTTCATAACCGAATTTCCTTCCTCTTTTCCTTTTTTTCCCTTCCTCTTATATGTGTAAATAAACGGGGGCTTTACATATTCTTTGTATATTGTTTCTAGATATTGGCTGAAAAGCCTAAATAATTGAAGTTTTAAAATATTTATTATTTTCTGGTTGCAGGATGATTATAACAAACTGATTACACATCCACGTCGTATTCGACACGAATCAACTGTAAGTAATAGACAGGCTTGCAAGGTTCCTGCAGGGGAATGTAGTACGTTTTACCAAAATTTGCATGATAACATGTTCTAGTAAGTTGAGATTCCTAACGAGTAAAGTATCTATATGATTGGTAGCTAATTGGAAGATCAACACATACACATGATATGATTCAACAAAGTTACTTTTTTATACTTGAACCTTCAGAACAACAATACCGAAAGTTGTTCTCTTTGTATATTAAAAAAGTTACTTTTTTATACTTAAACCGTTTGAATGTTGTTTCACTCTATAAACGTATCGAAAAGAGAAAAAATTAGAGGAACAATTCTTTATGGTTTTTTTGTCCTTGGAACATCGTAAACATGTGAATAGTTGCATAATAAATTAACATGAGCATTGCTCAACTGGTTAAGACATACGTCATCAATTAAAAGTTGACATGTTTGCATTCCCTCACTCCCACTCGTCGTTGAACTATGAAAAAAGCTGCATATTAACCTTAATATTTACAAACCACCAAATAAAGTTCTAAATAATAGTTATAGTTGTATTATATAAAAATGCTACAGAACAAGCCCCCAACACAGCAATTTGTTTCTTTTTTCAAAATTATTTTTATGGCTTATCGCTGGGTGGTTTGTAAAGGTAAAGTTGGTATTATTTTGCACTATATTAAGTGAAAACTACTTTCTAAAATAATTTGTAAAACATTTTTCCATTTATTTTTATTGTTCTAGAAACAAAAAGCTTGTATGCCTCTTTTTGTTCTTCATTTTGTTTAGGGCTTTGAGTAGGAATGTAAGACAGACGAAATTTATTTTCTTAAAGAAATAGCAATTGCTTCTCACTTACGCTAGAATGATGTTACCATGTTCCCTGATTGTGCAATGAGTATATACATGGGAAGTAATTTATGCAACCTCATAATACTTGGTTTTCTTGTGGTAGGTCGGTGCTGGCCTTCCTGTTATAGTTTCTTTGATCCGTATGCTATCTTCTGGAGATCCTGTTCATCACATCATTGGGAGTTTGAGTGGTATCAAATTCTTCAATGCACAATTTCTTTTATACACTAATTCTATGTTTCTCCAAGGATTTGTGGTATTTAGCATAATCCTTCGCATATTTTTCTTATTCAGGCAATATTAATGTTTGCATTCTGTATGTTTGTTATAGGTACACTTGGGTACATAATGAGCGAAGTTGAAGAAGGAAAGCCTTTGAGCCAAGTTGTTAAAGTTGCTAAAAGCCTAGGTTACACAGAACCAGGTTTGTAGTAACATTTCAATTAGTTATCTTTATTTTAAAAAGTAATAATTCAAGTAGTTTCTTTACATTTTAATTCACGGCATGAAATAAATAAATCATCCTTGCTGTTAGGATAAATACAGAATCATTCTTTTTCAAAATTTAATGACCGCCTGTGTGGTCTTTCCATTCTGTTTAGTTCCTGGACCATGGTTGAGTGCCAGGTGATGATATTGCCAATAAACCTTCCTCTGGATGAATCACTCATAGTCACGAGAACATTTAACCTCTTCACTTTTTTATTTTATGAATACTTGAAATTACCTAGGAATGGGCATATATACAAGCTTGATTACAAATAAAAAAAATAAAAAGCAAAATTGCTGTCCCTCTTTTGCACTCTACTTTGGATGATTCCCTCCATATTGGTATTGGCTAGGTAGTGATTACTACTTACTCAACCTACCGTCCTTTGCCTAGCTCATTAGGTTTGTACTTTTAGATGGAACTGATGTGATGTTCAAGTACATAAAGATGTACACACGTGCAAACACGTGTTACAGTGTTATACATTATATATCTATGATAAGAAAATTCAATATACTTGACGAGTTTTATATAATGTCACTGTTGCAGATCCACGTGATGACCTCAGTGGTATGGATGTTGCAAGAAAGGTCTGTTTTTAATGCATGATTTGTGATATTAAGGGTCTGTGCTTAGTGCATTAGTTCTATTG